>NC_052357.1:80801757-80809313 GCF_009727055.1 Benincasa hispida | reverse complement strand
TTGCATGCGTCCACTGTTTTCCAAGTTTCTTACTAGGAACATTTCACGCAATTTGGAACGGCAAGAGCCCTGTAATAGCGAGCGAAGGTCAGCACTTCATATCGCATCATTTCTAAAATACTTACAAATTATAATGTTAGGCACAAAATCGCCTACTGCCTCACCCACAACACAACAAACGGTCAAGCGGAAGTATCCAATCGAGAAAATCAATCCTATACCTAAAGAAGCATTGTCAAAATGCAACGTGGAAGGACTGGGCACATGAGGGCATGGAATGAAGCGCTTCTGGGGCCTACATTGTAGGATCTAAAGGCAACACTAGGGGGAGAGGGGTGAATAAGGTTGCGACTACCCAATTTTAATAAAATTTTATCTTCAAACAACTGTCAATAAAGTTAAACCTACTAAATTTGATTAAAGAAAAATTTAATTGCAGCAAAACTTAAACCAGCAGCTATGATAATTTTCAAATTTTAAAGACATATTTAATCAAAGGATAAATTTAAATAACACACTAAAAATTAAATCATGCAATTAGGAAAGATTAAAAAATAACTAAACAATGAACCCAAAAAAAATTTTGAAAACAAGAAATAAAAGAGAGAAGGAAGAGAAAACACTAGCGAATTATAGTGGTTCGCCCAATAGCCTACTCCACTACTTCCAAGATCCTTGGGTATTTTTCATAAGTGATCCTCTTACAGCGTGCAAGAGAACAAACTGACCACACGACACTCTTATTTCTATAGGCTAAAGACGAACTAAATCCTTTTACTGGGTTCATGGATCAAAACATTTTCTTTTTCTCACAATCCAGGTGTACCCACACCTATAATACATTTTCCCAAAAATTCAAGAAAACCTCACATATTAACCTACTTGAAGGCCAAATTACACAAGTTGAGCACTCAAAAAAAACTCACCAAAAAATAACTCTAGGCCAATTAGGAGCCAAGCGATGACAATAATTGAGAGTAGAGAGATGAGTGTCAGGCGTTGCAGGAGATGAGGGTCACACGCCGCATTCTGCTGAAGAAACCACAGGCATGTGCGCGTGCACGCACGCATCCGTCGTTTGTTGAAGCTGGTGTGACCCCAACCTGTCAATACTCATTCTCCACCGGTTCGCCAGTCACTGCCACATCATAGTTGCCACGCAGCAAAAGGTGACTGGTTGGAGTGCCACGTCATCTGGCTACATCAGCTGGGCACGTCATCAATATTGACCTGTTTGTGTGCACTTGGGATTCCTCTCAATCTTCTTTTACTGGTATGAGACTTTCTCGTTTGAACTCCAATTGAGCCGATTCAAATTATTGCCGTTGGATATCGTCTTTTCAAGCTCTACCAGATAGCTGGACTTCTGAAACACTTGAAAATGTTAGTTTTACAAAAAAATCTGAGTTTTGTTATTCATCAAAAATACTTTGTTTGATTGAAGCCCATAAAAGCTAACAGTCTCCTTCCTTTTTCATGAAGCCCCTAAAAGGCTAACCAATCTCCCCTTTTTTTTTTATCGAAGCCCTAAAGTAACAATCCTCCCCCTTTTTGCATATGACAAACCACCATAATACTAAAAAATACTTCTCACCCCCTTTTGTTATCAACAATAGAATATGCATTTAAGTATACCAGGTATGATATATTCAACTCCCTCTTTTAATCATTACCAATTAATGGTTCTTAAACCCCCCTCAATAAAATTAAAACACATAAATCGGATAGTTAATATTAAGTGCTCTTCCCTAGTCATACTAGACTACATTAAGTGGGCGTACATTCTTACCATAAATAACCAAGGCTGCGAGATCAGATTTTTATTATTTTTACAAAAAGCGGCTTGTTCATTTAGATGCCCTTTGTCAAGAATAGTCTTGCTACCTGGTTCTTAGTATTTAACATAATTATGACAATTATTTCTTTATTTTGCACATGACTTCGAAGGAAAATGATTGCTCATAATATCAATGATTTGTTCTAGAATGTTGAATGGGTATTTTTAGTTAACTTAAATTGAACTAGTTTATCACAAAAGAAGATTGGTATGTTTCAAAATTTTAAACCAAAATCACGCAACGTTTGTTTGCAAATATTTTAAAAATTCTTTTTACAGCATGCAGCGCGATTCTTTTAGGACATTGATGAAATCTAGCAACACCATGCATACACTAAATTAATATCAGCCTACTACCCAGTTAAGTAAAGCAAGATCGATCATACCTCTATAAGACCTTTAATATCTACATTTTTAAACCTTTTTCATCCTTATCAAGCTTGTGTAGCTAGTTACTCATTCGGAGTCTTTGCTACTTTTGCATTATCGACTTAAACCTTTTGAGTAAATCCCTTGTGTACTTTCTCTTGATTTATGCAAATTCATCTCAAGTTGTTTAATTTTGAAGCCCAGACAAGAATTTAAGTTTCTCCCATCATGCTCATCTATACAAACTCACTATGCATACACTTAGAAATTCTTGCAAATTAGAAGAGTACTAGCCACCAAATATTAATATCCATCAACATAGATTTGACTTAATTAAATATCATTAATCTTTAATTTGAATAAAGAAAAAAGTTAGTATCCAATAAGTCCCATTTTAAAACCATTTTCTTTAGCCAAAAAATTTACTCAAACGGTCATACCAAGCTACTAGGCGCTTGTTTAAGACCATAAATGCTTTATTTAATTTAAAAACATGATTATGGAATAGTTCATTTCAACCAGGAGGTTGTTCAAACATACACTTCCTCCATTATGAACCATTTAAGAAAGACTTTTTTCATCCTATTTTGAAATAAGTAAATTCTTATGCAGATGCCAAATGCCTAAGGAGCATGCTGAATAGATTAAAATCTAGCAACAGGAGTAAATGTTTTCCTCATAATCTATTTTCCTTCTTCTTGATTTGTAGCATTTGAGCAACTAGCTCTAGCTTTATTTCTAACAATATTCCAGATTCATTCATTTTAGTTTCTAAATATCATTTGAGTACCGTATACATGGATGATTCACTAGGATCGCGATTAGTCTCCCACACCATTATTTTTTTTCAAATTGATTTAATTTTCTTGCAATAGCAATTAACCAGACCATCAGATTCAGCATCTTTAAAGGAGTTGGTTTCAATTTGAAGACACGAAGCAACATTATTTTAAGGCATTTAAAGAAGACGCGAGCTTCTTACCCCTTGAGATACATCACTATTATTAAACTTCCTGAGGATGGTGAATGGGAATCTCCAATTCCTGAGGGAGGGATTTTCTAGCATCTTTCTGAGATTCATTTGTTACTGCTTTCCCTATCTTTAATACTAAGCATACTTCAACATGTATTTCTAATTCTATCACTAGGGCCAGAAACTTTGATTAGTTGGCAACATGTAGTTTCAATCAAAAACAACATTCATTGACGTCTTCAAGTACATGAGTCTTTTATTAAAAACTCTATATGCTTTTACTAAACATTGTAAATTATCCTAGAAGAATATAGACCTAAGTACCGTTTTTTTACTCAAACTTTCCCAAGTTTCTATTGTCTTTCAAAATAAAACATTGCAACAAAGACTTGAAATAGCTAAATATTATGGAGTTTTATTATTGAAAAGGCTCATAAGGAGTTTTATCTAAAACAGGTCTAATTAAAACATGATTCCATTACATAAGATGAGATTAACAGCTTAGCCCAAAAGATTTTGGTAAATCTATTCATTAAAGCCATGAAGGTTAGGTCGAATTTTTCTTTCTACACAACCATTTGTTGGTTGAGGTATTTTTGGAGAGGAGAAAAAATCTATGAGAAATTCCATTTCTTCACAAAAATTTTCAAAGAAGCATTTTCAAATTCTTCTCATTGTCACTTCTTAATTATTTCGAAATATAAAAACCTTTTTTCATTTTTGGAAATTCTTTTTGAAAATCTATAAAGATTTTAAAGCTTCAAGGTCCTTATGAGATAAAAATTAAAACCCAAGAAATCTCAAAAAATCATCACTATAACAAAAGCATATATATTGTTACAGTGTTCAAAGGTCTAGAAGTAGCAAACCATTTTCTTGGTTTGAAAGAGAACTTAGTCTTGTTTACCCATTTGCAAAGCATCGCAAACTTTTACTTTTTCAAAGTTTAATTTTGGAAGACCTCATAACAAGGCGATTTCTTAGAAATATATTTGAAATTAAATGCATAGCGCATGACCTAACCTTCTATGCATAACACGAATACATCATAGCCAATGCATAAACATTTATTTTCTACTATAAAAAATCTAATTAGATCAAATAGTTATAAACATTTTATCTCTATTTTCCTAACCAAACAGAACTTTTCCATCACATGCTTTTTCTATTGTTACAATTTTTTTATCACTAAAAAATATTTATATCCTTTATCACTGATAATTGACTAATAACTTTAATTAAATCTATGCTCTTAAACCATCAACCAACACAACATTTTCAATAAAAAAATCTCGAACATTTACTAACTATTACCTTGCCCAATCTATACCCTTTTTATTGCACCGTCAACGGTTGACGTATTCCTCCATCTTTCTTTTCTAAGATATGTGCATTTTGTGTGTCCTCCAGTCATAATTTTTGAACATCCACTGTCCAAGTACTCACTTATTTTCTTTATGGATCTTCAAACATACCTAGAGCAATTAATTTTTCAAGATTAACCTATAACAAGTTGGTCATCTCTCTCTTTTCAAATTTAAAGACAATTTAATCAAGGATAAATTTAAATAACACACTAAAAATTAAATCATGCAATTAGGAAAGATTAAAAAAATAACTAAGACAAGAAGCAAAAAAATTTTGAAAACAAGAAATAAAAGAGAGAGAGGAAGAGAAAACACTAGGAATTATAGTGGTTCGCCAAATTGCCTACTCCACTCTCCAAGACTCCTTGGGTATTTCACTAAGTGATCCTCTTACAGGTGAGAACCAAACTGACACACGACACTCTTTTTCTTAGGCTAAAGAGAAACCTAAGATCCTTTTTACTGGTTCAGGATCAAACCAATTTCTTTTTCTCACAACCCAAGGTGTACCCACACCTTAATACAATTCCCAAAAATTCAAAGAAAACCTCACAATATTACCTCTTGAAGGCTAAATACACAAGTTGAGCACTCAAAAAAAAACTCACAAAAATAACTCTAGGCCAATTTAGGAGCAAGGATGACAATAATTTGAGAGTAGAGAGATTGAGTGTCAGGGGAGGAGATTGAGGGTCACACGCCGCATTCTGTGAAGAAACCACAGGCATGTGCGGTGCACGCACGCATCCGTGTGTGAAGCTGGGTGACCGCCACTTGTCATTATCTCATTCGTCCACGGTCGCCACGTCACTGCCACATCATGTGCCACGTCAGCAAAAAGTGACTGGTTGGAGTGCCACGTCATCTGCCACATCAGCTGGCACGTCATCAATATTGACCGTTTGTGTGCCACGTTGGATTTCCTCTCCAATCTTCTTTTACTTATAACTTTCTCGTTTGAACTCCAATTTGAGCGATTCAAATTGCGTTGGAATCGTCTTTTCGAGCTCTACAAGATAGTGACTCTGAAACACTGAAAATGTTAGTACAAAAAATCTGAGTTTGTTATCATCAAAATACTTTGTTTGATTGAAGCCCTAAAGCTAACAGTCTCCTCCTTTTTCATTGAAGCCCTAAAGCTAACAATCTCCCCTTTTTTTTATCGAAGCCCTAAAGCTAACAATCTCCCCCCTTTTTGATGATGACAAACCACCATAATACTAAAAATACTTCTCCCCCTTTTGTTATCAACAAAAAGATATACCAGTGATTTTTCTCCCCCTTAATCATACAAATAATGCTCCCCCTCAATAAATTAAAACACATAAATTCATATGAATAATGCTCTCCCTATCAAACATAATTAGGCAATTCTAATAATACCAAGTGCAAGTCTATTTTTACAAAAGGCGTCTTCATTTAATGCCTTTGTAAGAATATCTGCTACCTGGTTCTTAGTATTAACATAATTAATGACAATATTCTTATTTTGCACATGCTTTCGAAGAAAATGATGTCTAATATCTATATGATTTGTTCTAGAATGTTGAATGGGATTTTTAGTTAACTTAATTGAACTAGTATTATCACAAAAGATTGGTACTTGTTCAAAATTTAAACCAAAATCACGCAACGTTTGTTTGCAAATATTTAAAAATTCTTTTTACAGCATGCAAGCGCGATTCTTTAGGACATGATTGAAATCTAGCACACATGCATACACTAAACTTAATATCAGGCCTACTCGCAGTTAAGTAAAGCAAGGATCTGATCATACCTCTATAAGCTTTAATATCTACATTTTTACCTTTTTCATCCTTATCAAGCTTTGTAGTGGTACTCATCGGGGTCTTTGCTACTTTTGCATTATCGAACTTAAACCTTTTGAGTAAATCCCTTGTGTACTTCTCTTGATTTATGAAGATTCCATCTTCAAGTTGTTTAATTTGAAGCCCAAGGAAGAATTTAAGTTCTCCCATCATGCTCATTTCAAACTCACTATGCATACACTTAGAAAATTCTTCGCAAATAGAAGAGTTAGTAGCACCAAATATAATATCATCAACATAGATTTGCACTAATAAAATATTATTATCTTTAATTTTGATAAAAAAAAGTAGTATCAATAAGTCCCATTTTAAAACCATTTTCTAGCAAAAATTTACTCAAACGGTCATACCAAGCTCTAGGAGCTTGTTTAAGACCATAAAGTGCTTTATTTAATTTAAAAACATGATTTGGATTATCAAAGTTTTCAAAACCAGGAGGTTGTTCAACATACACTTCCTCCATTATGAAACCATTTAAGAAAGCACTTTTTACATCCATTTGAAATAAAGTAAAATTCTTATGAGATGCAAATGCAAGGAGCATGCGAATAGATTCTAATCTAGCAACAGGAGCAAATGTTTCCTCATAATCTATTCCTTCTTCTTGATTGTAGCCTTGAGCAACTAGTCTAGCTTTATTTCTAACAATATTTCCAGATTCATCCATTTTGTTTCTAAATATCCATTTAGTACCTATAACAGGATGATCACTAGGATGCGGGATTAGTTCCCACACATTATTTCTTTCAAATTGATTTAATTGTTCTTGCATAGCAATTAACCAGAACTCATCAGATTCAGCATCTTTAAAGGATTTTGGTTCAATTTAAGACACGAAAGCAACATTATTTTAAGCATTTAAAGAAGAGCGAGTTCTTACCCCTTGAGATACATCACCTATTATTAACTCCTGAGGATGGTGAATGGAGAATCTCCAATCCTGAGGGAGGGATTTTTCTAGCTCTTTCTGAGATTCATTTGATACTGCTTCCCTATCTTTAATACTAAGATCTTCAACATGTATTTCTAATTCATCACTAGCAGAAACTTTATTAGTGGCAACATGTGTTTCATCAAAAACAACATTCATTGACTCTTCAAGTACATGAGTTCTTTTATTAAAAACTCTATATGTTTTACTACATGTAGAATATCCTAAGAATATGCCAATGTCCGTTTTT
>NC_052357.1:80603452-80798179 GCF_009727055.1 Benincasa hispida | reverse complement strand
CATGCAAATTTGATTTAGATAAATCTAGATCTTTTCCTAATGTCTCACTTTTCTTTTTTAGATTATCTAGCTCAATTAATAAATTATTATTTTCAAGAGCTAATTTAGCATTTTTCTTCCTAAGAGACATATATTTGCAACCTAGTTTTTAAATTCAATTTTAACTTCATTATATGCATCAATGAGCTCACCAAAAGTAAGGTTTTCAAGACTTACCTCATCATCGTCGTCGTCGTCTCCAAAAGCCATAATGCACAGATTTGCTACTTCTTCCTCGCTTTCATCTCTTTCGTCCGAAGTAGCTTTCATGGCCTTCTTGCTCTTCTTTGAAAAGGCTTTTCTTTGAGAACAGTCCCACTTCATGTGTCCGGGCTTTTTGCACTCATAAATGATGATTGTATCTTTGTTGCTCTTTTCTCCTTTGCCTTCTTAATTATTGACTTTCTTTGAGAAGTTCCTTTTCCTAAAATTCTTTTTGAACTTCTTGGTCAAGTAAGCGAACTCCTCATCATTTAGTTCAGCTTCAGTTTCAGAGTCCTCTTGAACTTGAGTGGACTTTAATGCTAGGCTCTTATTCTTTTTGACATCTTCTTCCACATTGGCTTTCATGATTATCTCATGTGTCATGAGAGATCGACCAAGCTCCTCCAGTGGAAGTTTTGAGAGATCTTTTGCTTCTTGGATCACCTTCACCTTAGCTTCCCAATTCCTAGGTAATGAGCTAAGAATTTTTCTCACATTTTCAGAGGTGGTATAAGATTTTCCTAATCCCTTCAAAGCATTAACAATATTAGTGAACCTAGTAAATATTTCAGGTATAGTTTCATTTGCATCCATTTTAAACAATTCATAATTATGAACTAACATGCTAATCTTTGACTCTTTAACTTGATTAGTTCCTTCATGAGTTACTTCAAGCTTATCCCGAATTTCTTTAGCAGAATTACATGCAGAGACTCGATTAAACTCATCAGGACATAAAACACAAAACAGACAGTTCATGGCTTTAGCATTAATAGAAAACTTCTTTTTTATCTTCATCATTAAACTATTTTTCTTCCTTAGGAATATCTTTATTATCAACTATCTTAGTAGGAATTAAAGGACCATTAGAAACAAGTTCCCATAGATTATAGTCAATAGAAATCTAATAAATTCTCATCCTAGTTTTTCACCATGCATAATTATTTCCATCAAACAAAGGTAGCCTAGTGGTAGATTGACCTTCACCATACCCATTTATTCCAGTAGTTGCCGTAAGCTTGAACAATTAAGTTTTTCAAGAAATACTTTTCCAAAATTTAGATTTTCATAAAAAAGATTTCAAAGATTAAGAAGTAGAGAAAAAAAACAAGGTTTTAATAACCAGTTTTCAAGAAAAAAAATTTCTAATGAAAACGGCTTTTAAAACTCAATTTTTCAAACTTATTGCAAAAATTAGAAAAATTCCAGATTTAATAAGATTAAAAAAAACAGGATGTAAAATAAAAAAAATAACAAAACCTTTTTGAAATAAGAAATCGAGCTACCCGCTCTGATACCAGTTGTAGGATCTAAAGGCAACATTAGGGGGGGGGGGGGGGGAAATAGGGTTGACTACCAATTTTTTTAAAAAAATTTATCTTCAAACAATGCTCAATAAAGTTTAACCTACTAATTTGATTAAAGAAAATTTATGCAAGACAAAACTTAAATCATGCAAGCTATGATAACTTCAAATTTAAAACCAATTTAATCAAGGATAATTTTAAATAAACACAATAAATTTAAATCATGCAATTAGGAAAGATTAAAAAACTAAGACAAAAGAAAAAAAAATTTGATAACAAGAAAATAAGAGAGAGAGGAAGAGAAAACACCGGGAATTATAGTGGTTCGGCAAATTGCCTACTTCACTCTCCAAGACTCCTTCTTGGGTATTTCACTAAGTGATCCTCTTGCAGGTGAGGACCAAACTGACACACGGCTCTCTTTTTCTTAGGTTAAAGAGAAACCCAAGATTCTTTTTACTGGTTCAGGATCAAACCAATTTCTTTTTCTCACAACCCAAGGTGTACCCACACCTTAATACAATTCCCAAAAATTTAAAGAAAACCTCACAATATTGCCTCTTGAAGGCTAAATACACAAGTTGAGCACTCAAAAAAAAAAAACTCACAAAAATAACTCTAGGCCAATTTAGGAGCAAGGAGAACAAGAATTTGAGAGTAGAGAGAATTGAGAGCTTAAGACTTGATAGCTTTTTTTTGGGGTGTCAATGAAGAGTAAAATCAAGTTGAATTTATAGGCGAGGGGGATAAATTTTGGCCATTGGATATGATTGCAAATGAAGGGTGGAAATTGAATAAAAATAGAAAAGGAAAGGATTTGTAATTAAGAAAGGAATTTCGAAAGATTGGAATTATTGAGATTTGGAGAATAAAAAGAATTTGAAGGATGACAATTTAGGAAGGAAATCAAATTTGAAAAGGTTGAAATTTGGTGAGAATTTGGAGAAAATTGGATTAGGAAATTAAAAGAAAATAAAAAAATAAAAATAGCCGGATGATATGGGCACCACGTGCACAAGGGAGGAGATTGAGCGTCACGCACCGCATTCTGTGAAGTAACCGCAGGCAGTGCGGCGCACGCGCGCATCCACGCGTGAAGCTGGGTGGCCGCCACTTGTCATTATCTCATTCGTCCACGATCGCCATGTCACTGCCACATCATGTGCCATGTCATTGCCACGCCAGCTACCACGTCATCAACATTGACCGTTTGTGTGCCACGTCAGCCGCCACGTCGGATGCCACGTTAGCAATGTGCCACGTGTCACTGCCACGTTGGATTTCCTCTCCAATATTCTTTTGCTTATAACTTTCTCGTTTGAATTCCGATTTGAGCGATTCAAATTGCGTTGGAATTGTCTTTCCGAGCTCTACAAGATAATGACTCTGAAACACTGAAAATATTAGTACAAAAATCTGAGTTTGTTATCATCAAAATACTTGGTTTGATTGAAGCCCTAAAGCTAACATACAGGACTGCTTATAAAACCCCTATAGGTATGTCTCCATACTCTCTTGTATTTGGAAAAGCTTGTCACTTACCTTTAGAGTGGAGCACAAGGCGTTTTGGGCAGTTAAGCAGCTAAACCTGAACTTGGATGCCACGGGCGCTCAACGAAAACTTTAGCTCAATGAGCTCGAGGAGTGGCGATCGAACGTGTATGAGAACAAAAAACTATACAAAGAGAATAAAAAGCGTTGGCATGACCAACGCATCAGTAAGAAAGAACTTATTGTTGGCCAAAAAGTTCTATTGTTCAATTCACATCTGCGTTTGTTTCCAAGGAAGTTAAAATCCAGGTGGCCAGGACCCTTTATCATTAAGACAATCTTTCCATATGGAGTAGTGGAATTAACACGAGAGGATGGCACCAACGCATTCAAAGTAAATAGACAAAGAGTGAAACCATACTTTGAAGATGGAATGGAACGTTAAAAGTCATCTCTCGCACTACGCGAAGCCAGCTGAGGCCCGCGTCGAAGCATCCCTGCGTTTGCATCGCCATATATTCCTGGGACGCTTCCTCTATCCTTGTCTTTTTGCATTCTGTATTTTAAAATGCGTTTTAGTTTGTTGGTTTGTTTGTTTGCCTATGTTTTCAAGATTGATTGTTCTTTGTTTCTGCTTTCATAAATTAGAAATTTTACTTGTTTTCTTTTTAAAAGTTGTGTATAATCGAGTTGGGAATAACGGATGCATTAGACTCAAGTCTAACGCATGGCCTAGTTGAAGGGACGCGTCTCGAGAATACAAAAGCACTCGAGTGCTTAGAAACCTAAGACATCCCTTCAACTTCACATTTATAACAGACGTCAGGCGCTGCCTGACGTCAGCCCACTAACCCTCTCTCAGCCTATAAAACGATCGAACGGTTCATTTTTTTCTACTTCCTCATTTCCCTCTCGAGCTCTCTGAAACTAAAAAGAAAAAAAACCTAGCCTCTCCATTTCCCTCACCTCCGATCTGCTCAAGCTTAACTCCGGCCACAATGTCGTCTACTTCAGATAGTCAGAACCAGACCATGAGCTTTGGGAATGACTGGCCGGTAAGTTCCTACTCTTCCTTGTCTGTTTTGCTTTTGTCTTCCCTGAGCCCTAAAAAAACCTCCAAACCCTCTATCCAATCCAAACTTATGCACGGCGGAACAACCTCCTCCTCCTCCCAAAGCCCGTCGAAGCCCACCACGACACCCACAAAACTCCCCTCAAAAACCTCTAAAGCCATCGCTACCCTTCCGGCCAAGACCCCTAAACCAAAACCCAAAACTACCCCTAAGCCAAAGCCCAAAACACCTGCAAAATCGAGGCTACGTCTGTCATCTACAACTGCCTCTAAGCCCTACACCAAGCCTGCCCCACCACCTTTCATTCCTAACATAACCCCGGTGGGTGCAACGCATTACCCACTTCCAACCTACCTTCACAACGCCCCATCTCTAGCCGTGCGTCTACCGCCTCCACTTTCAATCCAACCCTTAGCAACCATCTACCCAGTCGACTCAGACGCATCTAGCAAACCACCGCATTCGCCCATCGTCATATCCTCCCCTGGGATGCCTCATACCCCAGTGGGCACCCTTCCATTTACTCCACCCATACCCCCATCTAACAGTCCTGCGTCAGAGCGTAACCCTGAAGAGTTGGCTGAATTGGCTCGACTGGATGAGAAAGAAGTATTTGGAGCCATTTTGGCGAGCCTCAATCAAGGCCAAGAGGAAAATCAAGTGATGCGTTCCGACCCACCTAACGCATCACTTAAGTTGAATGAAGCAGAGTGATACGCTATGATGTTAGAGGCAGAATTAGAAGAAGAAGATAGAAAAGAAGATAGAGAAGAAGATGGGAGAATTGGCCCAGACGCGTCTCAATCACGCCAACCTGACACGAATGAAGGCCTTTAAAATCAAGGAGAGTAACTAGGAAAAGAAGGTTAATATTGGAGAAAAAATATGAGCAATCTGCATCCGGCCCTGAGGATGCAACGCATGGGAGAAGGACTTGGAAGACTATCAGCCCGCAAGGCAAGGGCAAAGGAAGACGACTCTCCAAAGGGAATTGAAGAATGAATTGAGAGAATTGGCAAGGGAAGCCAAAGAGCACGCAGCAGGAAAATGCAAGGTAACCGATGCGTTACCTAAGAAGACCTCGGGAAGAAAGCGTCAATTCAGTGATATACTTGTAAAAAAAGGCTTCTTTCCTGAACGCCACCCATTACCTATATACATAACAGAAACAATAAACGCATTGGGGTGGAGTCAGTTCTGCATTGAGCACACATGTATTTGGCCCAACCTCGTTCGCATGTTCTACAACAACGAGTTTGACATGGAGAAGAACACAACCTTTGTTGATGGGATATTAGTACGCTTCTCAGCCGACAAGATCAACGAAGTGTTCAACATTGATAGTAATCCGAACGCGGAAGGTAATCGCATCTTGGAGCAGCCAATGCCAAGTCAATTGGAAGATGCATTAAGGACGGTAGCCAAACTTGGAAGAAAGTGGCAAACATCTAGAAACAGAGCAAAAATGCTAGCCTCCAGGAACTTAACTCTAGACGCGAACCTATGGTACTACTTGATTAAAAGGAGCATCATGCCTACAACGCATGATGAAACACTGTCAAAGGAATGCGTCCTGGCTACCTATTGCATCATGTAATGCATCCCTTTAGATGTTGGAAGAATAATAAGGGATCAGATCAAAGCCATCAAGACTAAACCGCGAGGGCAACTATACTTCCCATGGCTGATCTATGCATTGTGTGAATGCGGAGGCATCCCTCTGGGGGATGATCATAAAGAGATCGATGGTTTGATAGATATAAATTTAGTAAGGCGTTTACTTTGCGATTCATCGCATCAACCTGCCTTACCTACGAAGGAAGTGGCAGCCAAACCTCGATCATCCAAACACACCCCCAAAAGAAGACGCGTACAGATTGTTGAACACAACAATGAAGCTTTAGAGCATGAAGAATATGAAGCAGAGCTTGAACTTATGGAAGAAGAAACGCGCCCACGCCTCAACCTTACTATCCATGACTCGCCATTGGCACCGCCAGAAGGGAGTCCTGATCAAACACACCAAGAACCAACTCATATAGGTCAGGACATCTCTTATTCTCTTCTTTCGCCCCCACCAAGTTCAATTCCCAATTTTGTGCCTCCTCCAATAATCTTTGAACCAATTGGGTTAAGATCGAGCAACGCAGCAAATTTCGAAGACCCAGTTGGAAGAAATGAATAACCAACTCCACCTCAACGCAGCGCTGACTTAGAAGAGTTGAAAACTTTTATCAATGATCAGCTCAGACCATTGGCCACGTCCATTGAAGGTCTTCAGCAACAGAATCGGGTTCTAAGAGATTACCTAAGGCAACAAACACGAAGGATGCAAGACCAATTCGTTTAGACAACGTAATACATTAATCAGGTCTTGGTTGGAATGTTTGCTTTGCCTCCACTACCTGCCCATCTTAGAAACCCTTTGCGCTTTATGGATGAAGACCCTGGAGAAGAATGCAGAGATGACGCGCCAGCACAATAAAGTTTTGGGGTGTTGGGTTATTTTTGTATTTTGATTTAATTGATGTTCTTTTGTATTTGCTTGACTTGTTTGTTTGCTTCATGTGAATCTATGAAAATGAATGAGAAATTCCTATCATTTTGTTCCTTGCGTTTCACCTTATCATACTTTATTTTTGTTCTTTAGATATTTTCTAAGTCTTGTGCATTGTCTGACCTCAATGATATCAACTATATGAAATCTATAAGTATAGAGTAGGCGTTAGGAAAATCAACAAGGCCTGAACTTCTCTAAAAAAAAAAACTAAGGTTACTTTCTAACGCGTGCAAGCTTCAAGTCTTAAACTCCTTTCGGACTCTCAAAGCCTTTTTGAAATTTTGTTTCTCTTTTAACAATGAGAATTTAGCTCGTCTCCAAATTTGGGATGAGTATAGCCCATCTCCAAATTTGGGGATGAGGGAAATCCGAGTTAAGAGCATCAAACGAGTACATCATAAAGAAAAGAGAACAAAATAAGAAAAATGTTAAACGCAACTCCTCTGTCATTTCTTTAAAAGAAAAACCTTAAAATGGCATGAGTTAAGTTGGAAAAGGAACTTAGCCGTAGTTGGATGCTCCCATGATACCCATGGGGGCAAGCCAAAACGAAGTTAAGTCTCCTAGACCAACGCGTCCCATAGAACTCCTCTATCTAGTCTGAAGAAAATATATCTTGAAACGCATGAATATTAGATATGATTTTAGTTGTGAAGGGTTCTCACCCGTAGTTGGATGCTCGCATGACACTCGTGGGGGCAAGCCAAAACGAAAGTGGGATCCCTGGAACAACGCATGGGTAAGTGAATTCATAATTTTATTCTTTTTATCCGGAATTTATCTTAAAAATAACATCTAACGCATTGCTGGGTTAGAAAAAACGAGAATATTTTGAGAAACGAAAGAAGTTGTTGATAAAAGGCCTGCTGCATCTGAAACTGAACATTAGTGCTTTTTAGAAAAAAGTCAATCTGAGTTGCATTTTCCAAACTCTTGTCTCAAACTTATGACTAAATATGATGAGAGGCGAACTCTGCACACCTAAGACAAAGGAGATAACAAATAATTATTTTGGAATGCTTGAGGACAAGCATTGTTCAAATTTGGGGGTGGTGATAACTTGTAGAAATACAAGTTATTTTTGTTCTTAAGTTGGAACAACTAAGGTTTTTAATGATAAATTCTCCTCATTTTTAGAAGAAACGTATGGATTTATTTAAACATTAGTAAACTCATGCAAAATAAGTTTTATTACTAAATATCGCGGCACTAACACATTGTATTGCAGGATCTTTACAAAAAGCTAACGCATAATCAAGAAGGTGTCGTAGGGAAAGCTCTAATGCATGGGCCATGCGTCGGAAGGAGTTCAACACAGAGAAGATTCATTGATCTAGGCTGATTGTGTCACATCATCACTTGCAAGTATGGGCACCTACAACAGGCGGCATTTGAAAAGCTCCCAAGAGTCAGGCGGCTGACCAGGGCCTAGACTTTAATGCTGACCAGGGTATGGACTTTAATGTTGCCCATTCACCAAGTGGACATGAACAACGCCTATAAATAGATGAAGTCCCTCCAGAGTTCGTAGTAAAAAAATTATTCAGTTCAGAAATTATCAGGATCCTTACTCTCTGTAATTAGTATAGTCATAGTTTAAGCTCTGCTAGGGTGCCAAGACGATTAGAAGGGTTGAAACTACCACTGCCAGTTAGGGAGTGGAGGAAGCTAAGCTTGAGAAAGACACTTTGTCCTCTTCCTATACAAGTGATTGTACACAACAGAATTGAGCCAAAGAGATACAAGTGATTGTACTCTGCGGCTTGACTCAGTTTCTTTCATCTCATTTATCAATTTCGTTTCATTTGATTGAATATTGTTTTTGTAAAGAAAATTTGCTTCTTTATAAAATTCATATATTTGATCCATCACATTTTTTGCCATTGTTTATTTCTTGTTCATGTTGAATGCATTTATACTTTATGCAAAATCTCATTTCAAACGCTTAAGCCGACTTGATCAATTGGTAAAAGCATCTTTAACTTAGATTATTCAAGAGAATAACTAAGCTGCATCAAGTAAGACGCTTAGTACAGCTAGAGATAGACTTACTGGTGTCTATTGCATTCTGTGTTAGACGCATGCATCCTAGAGATAGGTTTTGCTTGTTATTTGCATCGAGAAGTGTTGAATAAAGTCTAACGCATAAACAAAAGATAAGAAAATCATCCCATCTCATTCACATCACATTCTGGGTTGTGTACACTCATCTTAGACCGACACATATCAATTACATTAAACTCCATTCTTGCATGATCCATCACTCACTACTCAACTCTTTTGTATCATCTTGCACAGGCACAACACTTTAGTGTAAATAACACATTTCTCTTCATATATTTAGGAAAACCCCTACAATAGATACAACGCAAGGTCTGCGTTTGTTTAACTGAATCCCTAAGTTTGACCCTGGACTTTCCAGGAACCTATATTAGATTTATACTTGGGTCTGGTTTAGGAAAACTTGAACATCATTAGAAAGAGTGTTGTGCGTTCTGTTGCATTTCTCTAATGCACCAACGCATTACAATTACTTAAACGCATCAAAGCATCAACGCATCACTTATACTTAGAACTTATTCTTACAATTTATTTTGTACAATACACTCCTAAAGCGAAACACGATAGCAATGAACAATTGTTCAATAGAAGAATCGGTGGTACTTAAGAAGTTAGATGTGTTGGGAATGTCCTAGAACTCAGAGTTCGTGTTAAACATTATATTTATCAATAAATAATAAATTGTTGATTTTGCATCTTATTATGAAAATCCAATAAACATATCCATGGCTATAGTCTGAATACTGTAACTTTACGTAGTGACATAAACATGATCAAGTTGACAGTATATAGCCTAAATGGTCTAATAAATATATGGATGAAATTGGGTATCTCATCCTGGTAACATTATTGGGTGCGGTCCACTCTGTAGTTGTTACAAGAAGTTGTAAAGTGCAACAAACGATGTGACCACAGATCATTCATGTTGAAATATGTGAGTGGGAGCATCCTATGCAATGAGTTTGCATATAGAATAGACCACGAAAATAGTCACTTTTCTTTATAACGGCTGTTTACTATTAAAACTGACTATTTTATTTATCAAATAACCTAAGTTAACTCGATCTTAATCCTGAGCTAGCTACGAACTCCTGTTTGTTTGGAATTATCCTTTGATATACAAACAGTGAGAGTAGTCCAACAGGACTGCTCAATAAACTTCCCATTTTAGGGATAAGACCAGATGAATAGCTGGGGACATAGCCTTGCAAGATGGAATTCACTCCTACCCGATTTAGGGTTAGCAAATAGGTTGTTCTCTTAAGTACTGATTCCAGGTTTAGAACAATCGGGGCCCCGCCTTCTCATGATAGTGAAAGAATTTGATTCATAGAGATTATGAATCAGAATTGTTCATTAAAGGGTCAGTAAGAACTTAAGGAACAAGATGTATTCACAGAGGTAAAACGGTTATTTTGACCTAGTTGTGATTACGAACAACCTGTGAAAGATCAACTTACTGATTATGGTTATAAAGTGGACATAATATATCTACAGCGAGGGGAGTTCAACTATGGGCTATAGTGGAGTGTCCCATTAGTTAACGAATGGGGGTTAGATCGGTCTAATGAGTTTAGCCGATTGATCTCGAATCGTTGGAGCCCATGATCTATAGGTCTGCGAGGTCCCCCTACTAGCTTGTAAATGGTTAAGCTTTAGAATAGTTTGAGAAATTAATTTGAAACATTCAAATTAAAATTAAACGAAATAGGAGAATATATATTTAAATATGATTTAAATATATGAAGATAGTTTTGTGCAAAAATTAATTTATTATTTGATATTAAATTAATTAATATTTTTTAAACTTAATTTATGAAATTAATTTTAGAAAATTAAATATTTAGTTTTGAAAGTAACATTGAATTTATGAAATTGGTTTTGATTTTAAAGAAAAATTGGAATATTAAGATTACATGCACAAATGGAAATATGAGATTTTCCATTATCATCTTCTTCATGCTCACACAAAGCCTACTTCCTCTTCTTCATTAAACTCCAAGCATGAGCTGCAAGCCATGCACATTTCTTCTTTGCATGTTCATCTGCAATAAATAAAGAAGAATGAAGTGATTTGAATGCATGCATTCTACAAAAATTTTTAGAGAAAATTTTGGCTGAAGAAGAGTTCTTCAAAAACTGAATGCTGTGAGTTTCTCCTTTTATTTTCCATTGCTTCAAGCTGTTCTTGAGTCCTACAACTCGGTCTAAACCTCCAAGAGGATAGTGGGGAGGATCTTGAGGTGGTTCACGGTGATCTTGGAGAAGACTGTTGCTGTTTGATTGAGATCTTGAAGAGTTCTACAAAGGTATGATTTAAAACCCTCTTATTTTAGATGAGTAGGCCTTAGTTTCTACCAAAATTAGTGAACTTGAATGCTTATTGATCCTTGTTACTTCCGCTGCATGTTATTACACTCTTACAAGATGTAACTACATGGGCAAAATGACAAATTGACCCAACTATACTTATGAGCGATTTGTGAAGGGTCATCGTACTGTTGATTGGTTATATCTAATGGACACAGAAATATATCTGTAGTGTGAAGAGTGTAGTTGTCAGTCTTTAGTGGAATGCTCGAAAATTAACGGATGGTAGATATCGTGAATAAAGAGTTTAGTCAGTTAGTAACGTACCGTTGGAGCTTCAAGCTACAGATTCATAAGGTCCCCTTGGTATTTCACTGGATTCATGTTGAGAATCAATTTTTGGGTTAGTTTGAAGTGTTCAAATTAACAAGAGGGAATTTGGTGATATAATTAAATTGATCCAATTATATGTGATATAATTGATTTGATGTATTAGATACATTAATTGGAGGAATTAATATAAATATGATTTATATTAAATATAATAAAGGAGAAAAAGAACTATAGTTTATATGTTGCATATGATGTGATATTAAAACTATAGGTTATAAATATAATATAATAAATTAGTTATTATATTTATTTATATCAAATCAATTATAAGATAATTAATTTTCGGTTCTATCTCCTAATAACCGAATTTGTGGGAAGTTTTATTCAGTTTTGATAACTGATGGATAAAATGAAAATCGTTTTCATTTTTTTCGGCATCGAACACATTCCAATCGCGTAAAGAGAAAAAGCTATACGATAGCTTTGAGAGAGTAAACGATCAAGCATCGAGCTTACTAGACGATAGTTCCTCGCTACTCAACGATTAAGTATCCAAGTTTATACGATAGACTTTCTCATTCTCCCACTTACTCAATTGTTTACTCGATCGTATAGTTCCTTCTTCCCTCTACCAAATCCATACAGAGCCCACACCTCCTGGATTCTCACACCAAGAATACCAAGGTAGCCTCTTGGTAGTGCCAAGTTTGTTGTTCGAGGATCGAGGATCGAGTTTTTCTCGATTGTGTTCGAGTATTTACCAGTTTGAGTTTCCTGGGTTTGTTCGTTGTGTTCGTGCACTTGAATGAGTTTGCTTGAATGTTGTGCTAATTGTTTGAGGGAATACTTGAAGAAAAGTTCTTCAAAAGTATGTTTACTCGATTTCTTTGTGTTTATTCCTCATAGTGTGTTGTAATTTAATCGTTGATACATAACTCTTGTTGTTTGATTGTAAATGTTCTTGTTCTTTCATAATGGAATTTGGAACGATCTGCTTTCGCTCAATGGTTTTTTGTTTTAAGAGTTCCTTCAGGAAGAATATAAACATGTGATGTATGTGTATATATATATATATATATATTAACTAACTATACTATTAAATAATATGTGGTTATTTAATTAATGTATCAATTATTAAATAAGAGATTATTTGATTAATTGGCATCAAGGGTAAAAAGGAAATTACTTGGAGAAGGGTAATCCTTCTCTATATGTAATCATCTTATTAGCCCATTTAGGGAAAGATTTGTTTTTGATGAAAAACATACCTTAGCGTCCAAAAAAAATTTCCTCTCTACATTTCCATTCTACAATCTCTCTACCTCTTACTCTTCCTCTTCCAAGGGTTGGAGAGCATTATCCAACTCATGGAATCCTTGAGAATAACAAGGTGACGTGGACTTCCTAGAATCCTTGTCAGTTTAAAAATTAGAGTCTATGTATCTCGTAAGAATCAAGTCCTTAGCTCCATACACGAGTATATAGTTCCTCGTTCTCCTAAGATACTTGAGGATATTCTTAACCGCAGTCTAGTGGTCTAACCCTGGATTGGACTGGTACCTATTGACCATTCCTACTGCATAACAAATGTTAGGCCTAATGTAGAAATGCATCAACAACAGCGGAAGCAATAAGGATCATTTAAGCACTCTAGTTCATTAATTTTGGCAAAATATAAAGCATGCTCTTGCAGAAAACAAGTGAGTTTCATGACATACCTTTGTAAAACCTCTTCAAAGTCCGATCTTCAGCTGCACTCTTCTCCAAATCTTGTTGCTGACCACCTCAAAATCTTGTTGGGTTGGAGACTTTATTTGGGTTATTTGGTTTGCCAACTCAACCAACTTGAATTTTCGGGTTAATCATAAAAATACCCTCAACCCAACCCATGTACACTTCTAATAGGGAATACGTCTCATGTCCTCAACTTCTTGAGGTGTCTTAGGACACTGCTCCTTAGACAAGTGAACTCCATCCCTGAAAGGAAATGAACCTTTTTTAGAGTTCTGCATCGAATAATGAATCAACATCTTGTCGATATAAGTTGCTTGAGACATAGCTAGCCTTTTGTTCTTATGATCCCTAATGATATGGATCCCAAGAACATACTGCGCCTCTCCAAAATCTTTCATTTGAAATTGGGCTGCTTGACACTTTTTAATATTATTAGGTATCTTACATCATTCCCAATGAGTAGGATATCGTCCACATAAAGTACTAAGAAAGCTACTTTATCATTGATGATTTTCTTGTACACACAAGGCTCATCAACGTTTTGGTCAAAACCAAAATATTTGATTGCAGTATCAAACCTAGTATTCTAAGATCTGGATGCCTGTTTCAACCCATAAATGGATCAATTCAGTTTGCAAACTTTTTGCTTCTGACCTTGGGCTATGAACCCCTCGGGCTAATACATAAAGATATTCTCTTCAATATTGTCATTCAGAAAGACTATCTTGACATCCATTTATCATATCACATAGTCATAATATGTGGTTATGGATAAGAAAATTCTTATAGACTTGAGCATAGCAATAAGAGAAAAAATTTCCTCATAGTCAACCTCTTCCCTTTTGGTATAACCATTTGCTACGAGTCAAGTATTAAAGGTCTGTACCTTTCCAGCTTCATCTCTCTTTCTCTCGTAGATCCATTTACACCCTATGGGTTTAACCCCTTCAGGTGGATCTACAAGATCCCATACTGAATTGAAGTACATCGACTTCATTTCAAGGTCTATGGCTTTGACCCATTGGTTCTTGTCTACGTCATTCATGTCTGCTTATAAGACAATGAATCCTCAACACTATCATCTGGTATGACGACATGAGTTTCAGTTAAACCCAAGTAACGGCCAGGTTGTGCTACAACATTCCCACTGCGTGGAGGCACTCTCAACAATTGAGAAGTACGAGACTGACTTGAAGTGCTAGTCCTTTCATTAACTCTTGATGAAGGATCAACATCATCATCAACAACTCTTGTTAATTCTTTAGTAGCTTCATTTATGCTTCGTGGTTTATGATCTCTTATGTGGTCTTCTTCCAAGAATGTAACGTTTGTCGATACAAACACTTTGTTTTCTTGTGGATCGAAGAATAGACCACCTCTCGTTTTCTTAGGTTAACCAACAAATTGGCAAAATCTTCAACGAGGTTCCAATTTCTTAGAATTTATCACTAGAACATGTGTTGGATAACCCCAGAATCTGAAGTAGTGCAGGTTAGGTTTATGCCTCCTCCATAACTCGAAAATTGTTTCAGAAACACTCTTCGATGGAACGTTGTTCAAGATATGAACTACAGTTTATACTACATACCCCCCAAACGAGCTAGGCAATTGAGCACAACTCATCATAGAACAAACTATATCTAATAATGTTCTATTTCTCCTGTCTGATACATCGTTTTGCTGAGGTGTACTAGGTACTAAGAGTTGAGATTGGATTCCATGTTCTATTATATAGTCTTGGAATCTTAAATCTATATACTCTCCACCTCGATTAGATCAAAGTGTTTTAATAGTCTTTCCTAATAGATTTTCAACTTCTGCCTTATACTCGAACTTTTCAAGGGCTTCAGACTTATGTTCCATTAGGTATAAGTAACCATACCTCGAATGATAATCTATAAAAGAGATGAAGTATTCGTACCCTTCTCGAGCTTTTACATTCATTGGACCACAAAGATTCGAATGTATGAGCTCTAAGGGCTCTTGGCTCTATAACCTTTTCCACTAAAAGCTCTTTGAGTCATTTTACCCTCAAAGCAAGATTCACATGGAGGTAATGAATCATCTTCTAACTCACTTAGAAGTCCATTCTTTACCAATCTCCTGATTCTATCGAGATCAATGTGACCTAATCTTAAGTATCAAAGATAAGTATTATTGTTACTCGGAGAAATTCTTTGCCTTTTAGTTTGAGTATTAGCAGTCTTAAACATCTCATGGTTTAAAAGTGATTTTGTTTTGGTTGGTCTTAACACATACAAATTGTTTTCTAATTTAGCCGAACAAATATGTACCCCATTTTTTGAAATGAACGCTTCATTACTTGTAAAAAATACTAAATACATATGTTCAATTAAGCAGGAAATAAATACTAAGTTTCTTTTCATTTTAGGAACAATATACATACTTTCTAAGAAAATAAATCTATTTCCAAAAAACAACTTCGCAGCTCCCAATGCAAGAGTTGAAATGGCATCTCCAGTTCCAACCTTGAGCGTCATTTCACCCTCAACAAGCTATTGGAAGGAACTATTTCCCTGTAAAGAAGAAAAAACATGATCAGTGGCTCAACATTACAAGCTAGTGACATTGCAAGGTAATAGGACCTCAATTAATTATGTAAACCGTCAACTTAAATACCTCTACTCTAGACAAAATTGTATCGATTGAGTTCCCTTATAATCTTAATCCTATTTGTCCTACTTAGTTAATTTTAAAACTATTTTAAAAGAAACTAAGTAACTATTCTAATCTAATTAGAAATGTGATCTTAGGTCTAATTAACTTTAGACAATTTAAAATTAATATATTTTTCCTAAGATCCTATGTTTGCAGGCAACTCTTTATTATAGGTTAATAGTTGTTAATCATTAATTTTTATAACTATTATAAAATTTAATGATTAGTCCTATAAGATGCTCACTATGATTTTAATTAATTAACAATCATATTCTAATTAAAAAAAATTAAACCATATTACAAGCATTTCATGACTTTAATATAACCATTATATTAAGTTATGGGTATGTCATGCTCAATGCATATTGATTTTCAATTAAATATAACATTTATATAATATTATGAAAATCAACCAAGCATATTCATATACATTAATAAATATAACTAATTATATTTTCTAATCAATGTCATGCACCATGCTTCTCCAATTTCATATATTTAACATATCACATACATTAAATAAATCTTGAAATTATAAATCATGAATTTCATACTATACATTATAACGCTTATAATATAAAAAAATGCATGACCATGCTTAACTTAAAGTGAGATTTATTTAAATAACATCCATAAAACATTTAAATAGCAAATGAACCAGTAATTTTGGTCCCTAAGATAAAATAAAGCAGTAAAATACACTAATTTAGCTAATTTTATCCTAAAAAATCTTCTGCCACTCTAGAATTGGACAAAACTAACCTGAACTAGCTTGAACCAGATCACCAACTTGCGAACCAAGCTAACCCAACCGAACCAGACCACCAACTGAACCGCAGTCGAACTGGGCTCACTTTGTAACCCTAATTCTCTATAGAATTATGCAGGGATGCATAATGTCAGCAGAATTGCAATTTTTGGCCAAATTGGTTTCGATCTTCAGGGACACAAACCCTAATTCTAGACCCGAACTTACAATGAAAGATTTATAACAATAATGCCTACAAAACACATGGGCTTTTACATTGATCATATCAAAATTTTAAATCTAAGGTCAAATATTATAGAAAATATTCAGTTGCAAACCATAAATATTCATAATATAGTAAATCCCACCAGACCAATGAAAAAAAATAACTGGCCAAATTGATAATACAATTTGGCTCTAATACCAATTGAAGGGATGAAATCCCCAAGACACAGCGAAAGCCAAAACACAAAACCATTTTGTTTTTTCAAAATGGCATTTAAAAACAAAACAAATTTTCATTGGAATAAACAGTAATATCGATTAAGCATGCAATTCCCAAAAAGATTAGTTATACGAGGGAAGAAACCCTACCTTGTAAACATTTTGACAATTTTGTAGAGTTTCTCCTTTGAATTGGGATTGGACACTACCACTTGTAAACCTCTCAAGTTTTTTTTTTGGAGAATTATGGAATTCTCTCTTTTAGGATTTGGGAATACCTCAAAACGATTTTTCCTTCTTTTCTCGGGAAGAAGAAAAAAAACACCCAGAGATCTTAAGCCCTTCCTTTTTGCTCCCTTTGCAAAACAAAACTCTTTTGTTTGAGAGAGATGGTGAGAGAGGGAGTGAAAAACGTGAGATTGATTCCATGTTTTCTCGTAACTTCCTTAAAATAGGGAGTTAATTTGTTTAATTTAAATAAAATAAAATAAAATTTAAATATATTAATTAAATAATATTTAATTTAATAATCATTTAAATCATATTTAAATTATTTCCTCTCACATAAGCTATAGTTTTAATGTGAATCTAATATACATTAATTTTAATCTATAGTTTTGATTTAATCAATTTAATTAAATTCAAATTTTAATTAAATTAAAATAAATAACTAATTAATTCTTCAATTAATTAATCATCCAATTAAATATCGCATATTTAATTCAATTTCCTATTTGAATCATATTCAAAAACATTTTTCTCATTTAACCTATAGTTTTAATGAATCCAATGCACATTATTTTTAATCTATAGTTTTCAATATGAATCTTATTCATATTAAATTAATATTTAAACTCCTTTTAAATATTTCGTTGTAATTTTGAATTCCCAATTATGAATTTGAACATTTCAAATTCAATTTAATGACAAATTACCTCAATACCCCTTATAAGCTAGGAAGAGGACCTAATGGACCTGCAAATCAGAAGGTCCAACGAGTGAGATTAATTGCCTAAACTCATTAACCAAATTAATCAATATTCATTAACTATCTCCACTAAAGACCCACAACTGCACTCTTTTCACTGCAGATATGTTTTTGTATCCATGGATATAGACCAATAACAACAAGCCTTCACGAGTGTTCGTAATACCAGTTGGGTCAAATTACTGTTTTATCCTTGGGTTACATCTACATCCTTAAGTACCAGTGCTCATCTAATGAACAATCTATTTATGGTTCAAGGATTAAACAAAAACCTTTCTCGGGCCAGTCAGAGGGTAAGACCCTTTGATCAAGTCCTGGAGATACCACTTAGGGGAACACTCATCTACTTACCCTGAAGTCGAGAAGAAGTGAAATCCATCTTGTATGATTATGTTCCCAGCTACCCACTCAGTCTTATCCCCAAAATGGTAGGCATATTGAGTCGACAAATTGGCTACTCTCACCCATACAAATCAAAGGACAATCCCTCGTGAACAGGAGTTCATAATATACTTAGGAGTAAGATTAAGTTGCTTAGGTCATTTTATTGAAATAGAAACCTAACTAGTCAACAGAGTTACATCTAATGATTACTATTTTGCGCTCCGGTCTTGTGCAAACTCATTGCACAGGATACCCTCACTTGTGTGTCTCCTACACGAACACATTGGATCACTGCATTTGTATCAAATACAAAGTGGGTCGTATGCATATTGTTACCAGGATAAGGTACCCAACCTTATCCCTATACTATAGACCATTTAGGCTGTATCTTGAACATTGATCCCTATATATCTCTATATATAGTTCAAGACTCAAAAGACAACTTAGGATATTAGCTTATTGGATTTCAAGGTTAATAAGATAAAATTAAATAAAACATCAATACCACTTATCGATCAAAACATCAATAACTATTTATTAATGACGGTCATTTAATTACATTCACCATCTACGAGTTTTAGGGCATAAAACCTAACACATGCATCCACTACCAACATATCACCTGATTTTCTTACCAAAAGAGAAATCAATCCATCATCCATCTCTATTCATCATAGTCATTCATCACCATTCTCCCTCATCACTATAAGCACTTTTAGAATCAAAATCATGGGGCGAACACAGATGGACAGTCAGAGTGAACGATCCAAACTTTGGAAGACATGTTTAAGAGCATGTGTGTTGCAGTCTAAAAGTAGTTGGGATACATAATTATCGTTAATAATGTTCACTTATAATAATAGTTACCATTCCAGAATTGGGATGGCCCTGTACGAGGCATTATACGAAAAATCGTGCAGAACTCCTATCTGTTGGAATGAAGTTAGAGAAAGGAAACTAGTAGGGTTAGAGTTAGTACAAATGACCTCAGACGATATTAAGTTGATAAGAGAAAATTTGAGGATAGCTTGAAATAAACAAAAGAACTGTGTAAACAAGCGAAGAAGATAGCTAAAATTTAAGAGTAGGGACCGAGTATTCCTAAGGTTATCTCCGTGGAAAGAAATGCTCAGGTTTGGCAGGAAAGGTAAGTTGAACCCAAGATACATAGGACCCTTTGAAATAGTTGAACGGGTAAGGCCAATAGCTTACAAACTAGCCTTACCTACAAAGTTGTCAAGAATACATGATGTTTTCTATGTATCGTTATTGAGGAAGTATATGTCGGACCCCTTGCATATTTTACAAGCTCAACCAGTGCAACTAAAGGAAGATTTATCTTATAAGGAAGAGCTGGTACAGAATCTCGACAAGAAAAAACAAGTGTTGAAGAATAAAACAATAGCATTAATAAAG
This sequence comes from Benincasa hispida, assembly GCF_009727055.1. NCBI lineage: Eukaryota > Viridiplantae > Streptophyta > Magnoliopsida > Cucurbitales > Cucurbitaceae > Benincasa > Benincasa hispida. The sequence goes on along the minus strand of NC_052357.1, from coordinate 80,778,408 downwards.
GTATTATGGAGAAACCCTAGAGCGGAGGAAGCTACGCGGGAGACCGATGAGCAAATGAAGAGTAGATATCCAATTTGTTTGAATGATGGAACTTGAGAAAAATTTCGAGAACGCAATTTTCTAAGGGAGAGGTAACTTGTAAGCCCCTAATCCTGCTCTACTAAGTAATTATGTTTAAGCTTCTTCTTGTTTATATTTTGATGATATTTCTGATGCGAACTTTAGTATATGTCAATACTATGTATAATGTGAAGGTATATAAATGTTAAGAAGGTATGCCTCGGGTAGTTGCTAGATAATCGTGCGTTCAACTTGTCTTATGTATGTTTTATAAACTATTTGAATAAGTCGAAAAATTGTTCTAAGTAGAATGAATCTATGTTTGAAAAAGCAAAGGATTTAGATCGCATAAAACAAGAAGAGATTATCTTTAGAAATAAAGAGACATCTTTTACATCAAATACTCATTGCATGTATCCTAGAAATAGGATATGGTGGTTAAATACACTGAAAAGTGTAAGTTATGATTTTTTAGTGAATTGCTTGAGCGCGTGATTTATGCAGTTACTTAGGAATTGTTAGTGAATATTTTTCTCAACCCTATCTTTATTCATTTGAAACCTACATCTCTCCGCATAGGCTGTTTTACTCATAATTATGATTATCATCGTATCCACTACTATTTATCTTAGCAATAGAATAGGAACAAACTCATTGCATATTTAACAAACAATTCCTGTCAAGATCGAAATAATCGTTGTCAATGCATCAATAGAATGCAATCTTTAAGTTCGACCCTGAACTCACTAAGATTCTAATTGGATTTATACTTGGGTCTAACTAGGTAAAACAATGTGTTTATAAGATATTACATGGCACTTAATTCATCGCATAGATGCGCGGACAAATTGGAGTGACAAAACGTTGTTGGGATCTAACGTGGATGGAGGGCGGCGCACCTGGGCGATCGTCGGTGAGGGACGAAACTCAGAGGGGAGGCGGTGCTGGCTCATAACGGAGAGAGAGAGAGACGACGGGCTTGGAGAATAAGACTAAACTTCTTTTCATTTTTTTTTTCTTTTAACTTTCACGTTTTTTAAATCATATATTTTTAGTATTTTTAATGTTTTGATCGATTAAAAAAAATAGGATGGGTAATAGGGATGAATTTGTTACTGTCGTTCCTCATNTATATATATATATATATATATTTATTTATTTATTTCTAACCTTCAAACCATAATCCCCCACACACTCACATAAATACTTAAATAAATTAAAAAATCCTTTTCCTTTTTCTTACTAAATTCCAATTACAATTTTTAAATCCTTTCCAAACCCCCAATTCTTCTCCATTATCCCCCGAAATCAAAAGAAGATCATTAATAAGTTTTTTAATCAATTAAATTTGAATTAACCAATGAAGCTTTACAATTATCTCAATTTGATCCCAAAATCTAAATTTTCTTCAAAATAAAGACCAAAATTAAAACTTCATCAATCACAATAAATCAATTATCTAAATTTTGGCCTCAGAAATTTCAAAATTAAAGGACATAAAATCCAATAATTTAAGAAAATTAAATTGAATTTAACTAAAACTCAGGATGTTACACAGACAATGGAACATTTCGACCCAGATATCTGCAACATCTACTTAGAATGTTGAGAGAGAAGCTATCAGGTTATACCATCCAATCAATAAGTACGATCGAATGCACAGTAAAAAACCTAAAATAATTGTACAACACAATCTCTTAAATGCTTGGACCAGGTCATAGTGAGTTTGGATGGAATAACGTGTTCAAATATGTTGAGACGAAGAATGAAGTATTTGATGATTGGGTGAAGGTGAGGTTACATATTTGAATAAAACAAAAGTTAACATTGAAATTGATATTAATTTAATATGTTTGATCACGCAGAGTCATCCTATTGAGAAGGGACGGTTAAACAAGTCATTCCCTCATTTTCATAACTTGACACTCGAATTTGAAAAAGATAGAGCAACTGGAGCAAACATACAGATGCCAGGAGATGCGACGTCCAATGCTGGTGATAATTTGGGCCTGGATGATATGGACATGAGGGGAGAATCACAAGAAGTCCCAATTCCCCCTAGAGTGAATAGTATGGACAATGCATATGATGAAGAAATGCCTAACGCACAGACCATGCACATGCTCAAGGAGTAATGTCCTCAACAAGCAGGAAGTGGAAACGAATGTCATAGCAAACTGAAATGTTGAAGTTCTTTCGTACGGCAACAGACATGCAAACAAATATTAAGTAGAATAGGTCGTGTCCTGTCTGAGATTATGGTTCTTTCGTTGCAAGACGGATTGAAGGAAAAAGCCAAGACGACAAGTTAAAACTCCAAGGTTCGGCGTCTGAAGTCGCGAGCAAACAAAGGGATCAAGGCAATAGCTACGCACATCAAGGTCCAACTTGAGAGGATTGCATCATGGCCTTAAACAAACTATGATTTGGATTCTGGACGACGAAAAGAAGTCGCAGACATTCTTGTTCAATTACCAAAGTTGTCAACACGGGAAAGAGTGAAGCTCATGGGTATAATATATTTAGGAGCCAAAAATACTAAAAGTTTCTTGTTCATCCTGATGGAGTTCAAAGTTATCAACTACATGGAGTTGTTGGGAAGGAATGAATGACACACATGCTCTTCTTGGTTTTTATTGGGATCTTTAATTGACCATCATATATCTCATTAATCTTTTTAGATGCAAGTACTTATATGTCCCTACTATCTTTATACTTTTAACCATTTTTTTTTTTATTGATATGATGATCTTTTTGGGGAATTGGATATTTGTATTACAACTTTATGAAACTAAATTGTAATACAAATATATTTTGTTAAAACTGGTAATGTAATGATCCCTTATTGGCCTATTATGTATTAAAGAAGTGTTATAAATCTAATTTGTGTTATTAATTTTAATTAAAATGAATATTTAAGTAAATTTATAAAATTGACACAATAGAAATAAATCAAGAAATGACATTGTTATAGCTTATGGAACAAGTTCTTGCTTATTACATTTTCAAATTTGTATGAGAGGAATTAGGGAAAGAAAAAATAGATAAAACTCTAAAACAAACTTCAGAATTCCAAGTTTCATAACTTTACACCACAAACACAGACTTCATAACTCCAAGACTACACAATATGCACCCCAAACACAAACTCCATAACTCAAAACTACACAACACTTCAAACATAAACTTCACAACTTCAGGTTCCTAAAGTCCACTCATTAGGCTAAATAGCCCCTTAAATCTCATTAAATAGATCTTCAATTTAACTCTTAAAAAGTACCATCTTCATTAAACACAAAATAAAAAATTTAAAAGATTTATAAGACATATACTTTAAAATCCAATAACTCTTTATATATACAAATTTGAATTTTCATGACAAAATTCATAATTTAACATAAAATTTTAATTACCCCTACATTCCAAGCAACATGTTTTAGCGGATCGTTATTATTATTATATAAGGAATCGTAGGTTTAGAAACTAGTGTGAATTAATTTAAGTCTTTTGAATTTGAGAGATTTTTAAATTGGTGTAACACAATACTTCTCAAATCATCACGTAACCTAGTAATACTTTCGACCAAATACGCTTAATTGTGAAGTTTTAATGTGAATTATTATTAAAAGTTAAGCTTTAATTTGTACTTGTAGCTGAGAAATTAAGTTTTTTTTTTCTTTTTTTCTTTTTAGCAATAGTATGTTGGTTTGAAAAATTAGAACCTCTAATTTTGTAGTTAAAGATGTATATTTAGTTTAATCGATTAAATTATAACTTAGAGAATTTAACGTTTAAATCTTATTTTGGTCTCTAAATTTTGAGCCCTATTCTATTTTGGTCCCTAAATTTTTAAAATGTGTTTTCCCCCTTACTGTTAAGATTATTTTAACTCTTGAAAGGTGAAATATGTTTAAGAATAAAATTACATCTGACATGGGCTAAGCAAGATAAAGGTGAAGTAAAAATATCAACAATCAACGTACTAAAATAGAGAACAACAAAAATCTCGGATGCAAAATGATTTTTGAGATCTCGTATAGAAAATCGCTTTACCGCCTAATTCAAAATTGAAACTCTAGACTTTTTAATATTACTAACTTATTTGATAGTCTGATCATCTAAAGATACAAGTCATTTTACTGTTATGTTTAAAGGTTAACAAAATCTTAATAGTAGAGACTAAAGTAAGTAGTTTTAAAAAATTTAAAGACTATAATGAATATTTTTAAAAATTTAGGGATCAAAATAAAATAAAATTCAGAAACAAAAATAGAATTTGAACCAAAATTTAGCTGTGATTGAAAGGTGGAGAGAGTCGAGACTGAGAGAGGTTTGTGTCATTGTCCAATCAAATAACATGAATAATAATTGATGAAGAAAAAAAATTATTTAAAAAACCAAAGGAAAAAAAAGAAAACAATAGTGAAACAGTCGGCTGGAGTGCTATTATTGTTATTATTTCGTTTAGGTCCTCAGGGAGCAATTTGAGTAAATTTCGGCTGTTTTCTGCTGCAATGCTTTCAACCCTTTTTCTCAATTCCCAAATTTGAAAATAATAATAATAATAACAACAATAATAAATTTCATCGATGTTAATCAAAAAAACAAAATCATCTATATTTCATCCAAGAAGTTGAGAAATAAGAATTATTAAATTCACTTTTTGTTTGAATCAAGACTGGATCTTACGGTCTTATTACTAAAAAATATCAATTTTATATTTTATCAACTCTTTATATCGTGGGTCTTCGGAATTTACAACTCCTTAGATATCATAACTCATTTGAGTTCACTATTTCACTTCTTGTCCCAACGTTTCCATAGTGATCCATGTGCGGTAGCGATGGAGATAACTTAATTTTTAATTTCCTTTAACATTGAAGATTCAAATATCAAAAAATTAATTTTCTTTTTTATTAGATTAAATTAATAGTGTAAGATAAATGTAGAAATAAATATTTAGGATGTGCCCAGAATACCTTTTCAGATATTTAATTTAAAAATTAAGTCATTTTGAAAGAAAAAAAATAGAACTCGTCTCGATTGGCTAGAGAAAAAATATTTTTTAGAAAAATCATTTTAATTTAAACTAATTTGATTTAAAAAAACTATTTAAAATACAGTGTTTCAAAAACTATTTTGAGTGGTTGTCAAATATTTTAATTTTTAAAAAATGACTTATTTTTAAAATTAAATATTTGAAAAGTTATACCAAACATATATGTGTTTGACAACCACTCATAGATTTTGAAAAAAAAAATGAGTTTTCAAAATAATTGGTTTAAGATAAACACTTGAAATCAACTTTTAAAATAAGTGTTTAATGATTAATCTCTCCCTAATTTGTATGATTCATAAAATTACCAAAACTCTCTAAAAAAGTCTCTACCAATTTCAACAACAAGAACTCCAACGTCTAATTTAAATTATAAATTCATATGTCATTTTCATTTGTGGTAAATAGTAATTAAGCACTAACAAAAACATTTTTTCTAAATTAATCCAAAAACTTTTAACTCATCTAAAATTCAACAATTATACTAAAATTTTTAATGAACAGTTGTCTCTAATTTGTTATCTCATTAGTAACATTATATTTTCAAAAGAAAAACCAATAATTGATATCCAGTATAAGTGGCCATGAAAATAATATATGTAAAACATTATCAATATTATTGCTTCTCATTTTCTACAATTTTTTAATAATTGTTAACAACATCATTTGACAACAGATCTTAAGATAGTTTGAATTGATATAATTTTAACTTTTATTATATTCGCATTAACTTACGTAAATGATCTCTAATCTAATTTCATTTTCCCCCTTTAATTTAGTTTTATTCCATAGTTTGCATCTCTAAGATACCATGTTACTGATAGCTTAACGTGTGACACGTGAAATTAAAAATATATATTTGATGTCGGTACTTCACAAGGCAATGTACTTTAAAAACAGAATATTCATGACCTTATCAGAAATTTAGCATTTTTAATATATCTATACAGTAAAAGGAAGTTGCATTTTTTTTTTTTTTTTTTTTGCATAACATCATTTTTGGTTTTTTTTTTTTTTTTTTTGTCTCAGATAATTATTCTATAATGTTCCAAAGTCAACTTGTTGCTAGGTGTCCAAGATTTGAATTATTTGGCATTTCTGTGCCAACAGTCAGCAGAAACCAAACAGAAATTGACATATTTTCCATTTTCAATATTGATGGAAACTGTGTAATATTAAATTTAGAAGCTTGGATTTACACAGTTTGGTTTTCATAAATAAAATAAAATAAAATAATAAAAAAAATCCAATAGCTATACTATGACATAAAAAGATATTTTGAAAAGTAAAAGAAAACGTTAAAAGTGAACTAAACTCAATGATTTCAAATGTAGTGCATTATTTTAAGACGAAGTCAAGTCTCAAAGATGAGGCCAAAGTTACATATAAATCTTTTTATTGAAAAATCTCAATTTACACTTTTGGTTTATGGGATTGTAACAATTTAAACATTGAATTAAAAATTGTATCAATATAAGCCCTTAATTTTTATAAGAGATATATCAATTTAAACATCCTACTGTAGACTTAGTTTGAAAAATATTGTGTGAAACATATAAATGTTTCAAATTAAACTTCTAATTTTTTTTTGTTTAGATTTTTTTACTTCTAGATATTGTTATTAGTGAATCAATTTAAACATTTTTTAAAATTTATATTTGATAATTGTTCATGCATTCAATTTTTATACATGTGTAGACTTCTTTGAATGTCATACTAATTAGAATTGATCCATTGAAAATTTTTAAAATAAATCTTACATCAAAATTTAAATTAATTTGCTTATGGAAATTAAGAGTTTAATTAATTGATAAATTATAAGTCTCACAAATATTCATATGAATAGAACGTAATTAATGGTGTAAATAGATAAACGAACTAAAGTTAATTGTTTAAATTGATGTAATTTATAGTTTGGAGTTTATATTAAAACAACTTCAAAATTTATGTACGTAAATCGATATATATATTTTTATTATGACGTAACGAAGTTTATGTACGTAAATTGATATATATATATATATATATATATATTATGATGTAACGTTAAATCATAAATAATTATAAATACAATATTGAAAATTAAATGAATTTTTAAACATTACATAATATAAAAATATAGTTGTCGATTTGATATGATTAAATATATTAAAATTTCAAAGCAGATGTAAACACAAAACCTAAAGATTACGTGGTGTATTAAAAATAATATTCGTAATATATCTTTATTGTAAAAATAAAAAACCATATCAATACGGCAGTATGGATGAGTTTGAAATATCTATTAGATTAAGCCAATTCTTAAAAAGATATTTTTCCTTCTTAAATCACCTATAGAAGTTTGTTTAAATTGAAAAAAATATATACATTGTCCACTGCGTTCCACAACATTTGAAAAAAGAAAAAAAAAAATGAAATAAAATAACTATAATTAGGGATATACCTGAGTCGAGTTTGGGTGGAGTGGTTTTTTTAAGTTGGCAACCGACGACTCTTAAGGGTCATTTGGTTTAAGGTTTTGTAGATGTCTTGTGTCTAGTTATGCATGAGAAATACTATCAAAATAACAAAATTTATATTTGTATTTAGTTTATGAAATTAAATATGACAATCTTATATAATTGTACTAGATTAATTAATTAAAAAACAAATATTATTCAGTATATAGATAAAAGTTGATTAATTAAGAAGTAATAATAATCTTAATTATAAACCATATATTATATAAAAAGTAAAAATGAAATAAAAATATGATACGTTGATAAATAATATTAATAAATAATAATAAAAAAGTTTTATATTCTTAACAATGAAATATCAAATTAAAACTAATCTCGTTAAATAAATTGCTTGATTATAAAAAATAATCGATTATTATTATTAAAAGTAAATTTGTGTATTAACTAGATTTAGCTAATCCTAATTTATTAATTAAATATATTTAAGATATTGTTAATTAATTAATTAATTATTTTTGTAAAAAAGTAATTACATTTCTTTAATAAATTTTTATTGTAAAAATAAATTAGGTAAATATTTTAATAGATTACCGTTATTTATCAAAATAAATATTTATATTAGTTTTATTTAAATTAATATTAATTAATTTAATAATTAACTTATTAATAGCTAAAATGTCAAATGTCATGAAACGTTAGATATAAAAAATTAATCATATCTATTACAAATTTTAAATGAAAACAAACATCTTAACCATCTAACAGAAGTAAAATTCACAAAGTCATCCATCCATAATTAATTAGACATTAAACAAAGACAAAATTAGAGTTAGGTTGGGTTAAAGAACCCAATTCTCACTTTTGTTTATCCTAAATGGAAAAAAATGGCACTAAAAATTTATGATAAAAGTTTTTTCTTTCTTTTTTTTTTGGACAATATGTGAGATGAGATTCCGAATCTCTGACTTCAAAATTTATATAAGGTATCAGTATTATGTCAGTCGAATTAGGCTCGTTTTGACTTTATTATAAAATTTTATTTTCTAATTTACACTTTTCTTAAAATTTTAAAAAATTAAATATTACATACATCTATATAATGTTATAATGTTATGATGTAATATTTTGTTATCATTTGAGCAAATTTCATGCTAAACTTCACAAGTAAGTTTGATGCGCTCAATCTTGTATATATATAGAAAGTTTCTCTGGAATATAGGTAGAACTATTTGTGGTATCAATACTTCCATATTGAGAAGGATAAAAACATTCCTAAATAACACTATGTCAATATATAACGTTACAATGTAATATGTTGATGCCTTTGGGAATTTTTAATTATTATCTGATACGGTTTAGCCAAATCATGTTTTAAATAGAATAGAATGTATTTTTTATTCCTGAAATTTTAAGTAGGTATCTATTTAGTTCCTGAAGTTCTACAGTTGACAATTTTAGTCTCGAAGTTTGAATAAGGTTCAAAATGGTCTTCAACTAAATACATTTGATAACCATTAATTGACTTAACGAATTGCAGTCGTTAAATGTTGAGATGTTGTAACACTTCGAATTAAGGGAGCGGACATAAATGAACCAAGACTAGATATGAATGAGAGAGATCATGGGAATATGAAAGTGTGACTAAGAAAAATTTAAAAGAATTGAAAGTCATTATCTATACTAACAATGTGTATCTTCCTTTTTCGGTGACCAATCATAAGAACTCCAAAGTTAAGAATGCTTAGTTTAAAACAATCCTACGTTGGATGACTTTCTAGGAATTTTTCTAGATATATGTGAATGAAGACAAAACATGCTGAAAAACCATTGTTTTCAATTCACCCATGCTAATAAGGATGGCAGTAAGATTTGCCAAAAATTTTAGTTTTTAGTTTTATTTTTCTTCAAAATTTTCTTTAGGGATTTTTTCTTTCACTTTAATTTGGTAACATTGACTGCAATTAACTTGGGTTTAATATTGCAATTTTGGTGGTCAAAGTAATGGTCTGTAGACATAATTCTACTTGAATTTTTTTCATGGCATTTCTTAAATTAGAAGTTACATCGATCTTAGGACTAGAATTTCATTTTTTAATTTTGCAAATCAAAAGAAAAATAGTGAAATAACACACAACACACACAACTAATTCATCATAAGTCAACTAACGGTCAAATAGATCTAGGAACTATTTAGAACTATTATTATTATTATTTTTATATCTATGAGTGTCCGACACAACTAATTCATCATAAGTCAACTAACGGTCAAATAGATCTAGGAACCATTTAGAACTATTATTATTATTATTATTATTATTTTATATCTATGAGTGTTTGGACTAACTTATCCACACCTTGACTAATCTTACGGGACAACATGTCAGACCTTACAATATTTTGGTGTCAAAGGAACTTGCAGGAAATTTATTCCTAGGTACACTACTATAAAAACTGTATTATTTGATTTTTTTCGCAATCAAGTATCAATGTTACTTAGACCTTTTTAAAAACGTCAAGTAATCCCGTGTCAAGAATAAGAGAAATTTTTGGACTGGCTAAAAGCGTCAAGTTGTAATTTATTTGATATGCTATAACTATCAAGTATATGTGATCTGTTGACTTATTTTAAGTGTGAAGTATCTAAATTCTTTACATTGATTATAGATCAAGGTTTTTATAACTTGACATTATTTACTTGTCAAATATAACTTCTTGACATCTAAATTCTTTACTTAAGTTGGTTGCTTTTTTAAAAAAACAAAATTATATTATTAGAAATTACCTATAATTGCTCCCATTTTAGGTTCCAACAATGATATAGTTTATTTGAAGAGGAAAATCATATATTAACTAAATAAACAAACAGTACACATATAGATGAATAATTGAAACATCAATCAACCCAAATGAATAATTAAAAAAAATGAATTTCAACATTATTATCAAACCCCATATGAACACATTTCCAAAACTACAATCAATCTCCCTTGCGGATGAAAAATTCTAAAAGTTATACCTATCAATCTTATATGAACAATTTCTAGTTACACCATATCTCCAAAAAGACAAAATAATAATACCTATGTCCAATCCATATCTTGAAAATGTCAGCACTCATACCACATCTTCAAAATGATCAAACTTATGAAATTTGTGGCGTTCATGCACAATAACGTAACTTTAAGCCAAAAATACCTGAAAAGTCTTAGATAACAACTTAAAAACTATATTAAAAGCACTTCAATAAAAGTATTTGCAACTCATACAAAAATTTAATATCAAAAGCACATTGAAAGGGGAGTAATTGAGAAACCTCTACCTAACGCTTTAACATATGCCTCCAAAAAGTTAGGATTAAGTATAGTTAAACCAATAAAAGGAAGAGAAAAGAATGTGGTAAGCTAAAGTCATTGAATGTTCTAGTTAATCTGAAGTTAAACATGTTGGGGTTGATGTCCTAAATCTCGTAGGGTCTTGTAGTTTGTAAACATCTGTATGAACAAACAGTTTGATGATTTATAATATGAGATATTTTATTCACTTCAGTCTATGAAATATGAGATATTTTAGTTGCATTAACCACAAACTAATAAACTAAGATCTATGGTTATCGATGTAACTTAAACATGTATGTGGAGACATACAAGTGGATCGTGTTTTAAGTGATAACCTAAATGGTCTGTAGTATAAGGAGAAATGAGGGAAACCTTATCCTGGTGACACTACGAGTGTGGCCCGCTTTGTAGATAATACAAATGTTGTAAAGTGCTACAAATGGTCTAATCCTGACCATTCATGTATTAGACATGCGAGCGGGGATGCTCTATACAAAGGAGTTTGTATAAAACTGGACCACGAAATGTTTAGTCTCGTTATATAACATCGTCCATGACAGAGACTTCCATTTCACTAGGATGACCATAGGTAACATGACCTTAATCTTGAGTGAGTTGGGAACTCCTGTCTATGAGTGCAGTTCTTTGATTTGCATGGGTACGAGTGGCCAAATTGCCGATTCAAACCTACCACTTTGGGGATTCGTCTAATTGGGGAGCTGGGAACTCAACTACGCAAGATGGAATTCACTCCTTCACCGAAGCAGGAGTAAGTAGATAAATTGCTTCCCTAAGGGTTGATTCTAGGATTTGAACAATGTGGCGCCACACTTTCTCTTAGCCCGAAAAGGGTTTACTCATAGTGGGACTATAATGTATTGTTCATTAGAGGAATCAGTGGTACTTAAGAAGTTAGATGTAACTACAGGGACAAAACGGTAAATTGGCCCAACTGTACTTATGAGCGATTTGTGAAGGGTCATCGTACTGTTGATTAGTTATATCTGATGGACACAAAAATATATTTGTAGTGCGAAGAGTGCAGCTGTCGATTTTTAGTGGAGTGCTCGACAGTGAACAGATGGTAGATCGTGATTAAAGAGTTTAGTTAGTTATTCACGTACCATTGGAGCTTCAAGCTACAAGTCTATAAGGTCTCCTTGGTAGCTCAATGGATTCATGTTGAGAATCAGTTTTTGGATTAGTTTGAAATGTTCAAATTAACAAGAGTAAATTTGATTATATATGATATAACTAAATTAGTTCAATTATATATGATATAATTAATTTGATGTATTTGATACATTATTTGAATGGAGGAATTAATATAAATATGATTTATATGAAATGCCACAAAGAAGAAAAAAAACTATGGTTCATATGTTGCATATGATGTGATATTAAAACTATAGGTTATAAATATACTCGATTTGTGAGTACATTTCCTTGTATCTATTGGAGTTGATGTCCTAAATCTCATAGGATCCTATAATTTGTAAACACCTGTATGAACAACATTTTGTGATGTAAATAATATGATATATTTATTCACTACAGTCTTTGAATATGAGATATTTTAGTTGCATTAATCACAAACCATAAACTAAAACCTTGGTTATCGTTATAACTTAAGCATGTATGTGATTGAAGGAACTCTTATACAAGAGTACCTCTGAGCGGAAGCGAGATCGTTTCGAACTCATTGTGACAGAATTAAACGCATTCACAATCAAATAGAATAGATATGCAATACTCAACAAATTACCGGCATGCTTTGAAACTTAAATAACAAAGAGAAAGAAAACATACCAGTTGAAGAACCTTTTTCGCCTTAGAACTCGTTCACGTACAAGGACTTCTCCTCTTGCTCTCGCTGAGAATGACCAAGCAATCATCCACCAAAACACGGTCATCTAGCCACAAACGGCCTTCACACAAACACAACAACGGGGAGGACCACCACACTTAGAACCTTCGGTATTTCTCGGTGTGAGAATCTAGAAGGTGGGCTCTGTTGGATTTGGCAGAGGGAAGGAGGAAGAGAAGATCGTATACCACGACCAAGTAAGTAGAGAAGGCTGATGTCTATCGTATAGACGATGCTTAATCGTTTAGGAAGCGATACATGATCGTTTAGTAATAGGCTGCGATCGTATAAAAGATCATTTAGTAAAGCTCGATGCGCGATCGTTTAGAAAAGTTAGACGATCGTTTAACAAATCTTATGCGATCGTTTAGAAGTTGCGCATATGATATGATCGTTTAGAAACGTTGAGCTATCATGTAGGCTCTCGGTTTGCTATACGATAGGTAGTATACAACTCGTGAGCGAATGACTAATCTCTTGCAAAATGAAAACGATTTTCATTTTATTCTTCAGTTACGAAAACTGAAAGCAACCTTCCACTATCATACGGTTACAGAGAAAATGTCGGCATAATTATCCATAAATTGTCCAAATAAATAATAAATATAATCATATTATATTCTTTAATCTATGGTTTAATACTACATCAAATGCAACATATGAACCATATCTTTTCTCCTCACTAGATATAAATATATTTATATCATTTTCCTCCAAATAATGTATCTCATACATAATGTCAATCATATCATATATAATTAACCAGTTCAATCATATCATATAATCAACTCCCTCTTGTCAATTTAACACTTCAAACTGACCCAAAACTGATTCTCAACTTGAATCCATTAAGCTACCAAGGGAACCTTATGGACTATGACTCGAAGCTCAACGTACGTGAATAGCTTGAACTAAACTCTTTAGCCACGAGATCCACCATCCGTTAACTGCCAGGTATTTCAACTAAAGACCGACAGTTGCACTCTTCTCACCACAGATATATTTCATATGTCCATCGGATATAGCCAATCAATAGTACGATAACCCTTCACAGATGCTCGTAAAGTACAGTTGGGTCAATTTACCGTTTTCCCCTGTAGTTACATCTAACTTCTTAAGTACCACTAATCCTCCAATGAACAATACAACATAGTCCTACTATGTGTTGGACACCTCTTGGATCATGGGAAGGTGTATGGCTACATCGATCAAGTCCCATAATCAGCCCTTAAGGAGCAATTATATCTATTTACCCTTGCTTTGGGAAGGAGTGAGTTCCATTTTGTGTAGCTGAGTTCACAGCTCTCAAATCAGACGAATCCCCAAAATGGTAGGTTTAAAGTTCAGCGATCTGGCCATCGTACCCATGCAAATCAAGAAACCGCCCTCAAAAGGCAGGAGTTCCCAACTTATTTAGATTGAGGTCGTGTTACCTATGGTCATACCTAGTGAAGTGAAGTCTCTGTCATGAACGGCGTTATATAACGAGACTATAACACTTCTGGTCCGGTCTTATACAAACCTTTGTATAAGACGTCGTTGCTCGCATGTCCCCACATGAATGATTAGGATCACACCATCTATAGCAAGTCACACACTTGTAACTATTCTACAAAGCGAGCCGCATCATAGCGTTACCAGATAAGGTTTCCTTCTATATCCATATACTACAGACCATTTTTGGTTATCATTTAAGACATGATCCATTTGTATGTCTCCACATACATACTGTAAGTTACAAATGACAATCAGGGATCTTAGTTTATTGGTTTGTGGTAAGCAACATAAAACATCCAATGTTCATAGACAAAGTTGAATAAAATATCATATATTATACATCACAAGTGTTGTTTAGAGCCCACACTTCCTAGATTCTCACACCGAGAATACCAAGGTAGCCTCATGGTAGTGTCGAGTTTCTATTCGAGGGTCGAGGATCAAGTTTTACTCGATTGTGTTCAAGGTTCTACTAGTTCATGCAGTTTGCTGATTTGCTCACATTGCATTTGTGCTGTTGAACGCTTTGCTGATGGATCGAGGGAATACTAGAAGAAAAGTTCTTCAAAGGTATGTTCATTCGATCCCTTTGTGTTTATTCATTTGAAGCATGTTGTAATTTAGACTTGATGCATAACTGTTCTGTTAGATTGTAAATGTTCTTGTTCTTTCACAATAGGATTTAGAACGATCTGCTTCCGCTTATTGGTTCTCTATATTCAGAGTTCCTTCAAAACCAAAGTCATTGGCGCCAATGGTAAGCTAAAGGCAATATCTTCAATAACTCATGCAATATCTAGACCAGAAAACAAGTAAGGGAGTAATAGAGAGAGTTCTTTTAAAATCAAAACTCACAGAGGACATAGTGATGACGTGATACTCTTCATTAACACTTTTACTTGCATATGCTAAGAAAAAAAAAGTTTATAATCATAAAAATATTAAAACTAGAGGGCAGCCAGAAAAGACTGTAGTAAGAACCAAACTTTCAAGAAGTAGAATTATGCCTTTGTTGGCCCTGGATTCTACTGATTACCTTTATTGGTCAAACTTCCAAGAAGAAACCTGGTGATAATAGCCATCTAGTAATTTAAACTGAGGCCAAATAGGGTGTTGAAGGTAAACCTAAAACTAGTTACCAACAGAGAAAAACATTGGACATTTAAGAGACTAATGAAACTCTATATCTAAAAGAATCACTTCAATAAATATAAAAGTTCGCAACTAACACTATAAAAATTCCAAAACGAATAAAAAATTTTGGACCATGATCAGCCACTATTCCCTAGAAAACAGATGTTAATGCTCTGTTCATCATGAAAGAAGCTCCTACAAGTTGTATGAGGGATTTGTTAGTACATAGAGAATTTAAGTACCATATAAATCACAGGCAAATAGAATGAAAATGTCAAATGTTTAGAGCAATCTTACCGATAAAACCAGCATAGAATCCAATATCTTCTACATTTTATGCGATGTTAAAATCTGGAACTTGCAAAGATTGGAGTAACCAGAAAAGGAATTAAAAAAATATAGTTTACATGGTACAAAAACTTCTTGGTGAAGAACAACTACAAATGAATAAGCAAGAGTTGTAAATAACTAGTCATAGGAAAATGTGGCACACGAGATCCAACTAAACCATAAAGACTATGTTGAAACTGGAAACTAAAGCCAAACTTAAAAGGGACTAAAATTATCATTCTAACTCATTTTTTCATCCAATATAACAAAGTTTCAAATGATTTAGGTCTTTACTAAAAGTATAAGAATATCATGGAAAGTTAAGCAATTGTAGAAGATGTTCATGTCATTATTTTGGTATGAAGAGTACAATAAAAGAAAAGCATGCAAGGCGGAAATGGCAGCAGCAAATTGATGTGTACACATGTGTCTAATATAAGGAAACATGTATTCAAGAGAAGCTCCAAACAATTTTCTGAATGTTTTCAGAATACAAAAAAGTATAAAAAAAAAGAGGTATCGAATATAACCGAGTTGTCCAACGACAAGACACTACTACAAAAACAGTGTTTCTTGACGTTTTTAAAAATGTCAAGGAAGCCAATGTCAAGAATGTCGATTTTCTTGATGTTATACAGACACTTGACATGTTTGAAGTGTCAAGAATATGTGCATTCTTGACAAGGAAAAAACATCAAGAAATTTTGTGAACCTGACATTGAAAACATGTCAAGAAACACAGACACTTGACATTTTTGAAATGTCAAGAATATGTGCATTCTTGACAAGGAAAAAAGATCAAGAAATTTTGTGAACTTGACATTTAAAAAAAGTCAAGAAATTTGCTTGTGATTTTTTTAGAAAAATCTACAGTGTTGATGTTTTTTTCCTATAATTGCTCCTGTATCTTGATCCAACAACCACATTTGGTATATATATGACATACATTCATCAATCAAATAAACAATATACACCCATTGACAAACATATATATCAATGAAAAATCACCAATATCTCTTTATAAAAACTTAACTTCTTTAACATTGTCAATATATACAACCTAAGCAACATAACTCTAACAGTCAACTCATATGAACATTTCCAAAATAATATAAGGAACATAATTCTAACTGTTAACCCAATATGAATAGTTTCAAAAAATATATTTCATAAACTTCTATCAATAAAACCATCCATCCACTCACACATGTACCAATCCAAAACTACCCCTCCCCCCTCCATATTTGAATAATACCAAAAGATATTTACACCTATATGGATATGAAGTAAATCCAGAAATTGATCAGTCGGAAAAAACACATCCAAAATGACCAACCACGATCACATGTAGCAACCTAAAAATTTAGCCGACTCTATCCACACCTCATCTAACTCGATTTGTGAGTACGATTTCCTTGTATCTATTGGAGTTGATGTCCTAAATCTCATAGGATCCTATAATTTGTAAACACCTGTATGAACAAACATTTTGTGATGTAATAATATGATATATTTTATTCACTACAGTCTTTGAAATATGAGATATTTTAGTTGCATTAATCACAAACCAATAAACTAAAATCCTTGGTTATCGTTATAACTTAAGCATGTATGTGATTGAAGGAACTCTTATACAAGAGTACCTCTGAGCGGAAGCGAGATCGTTTCGAACTCATTGTGACAGAATTAACGCATTCACAATCAAATAGAATAGATATGCAATACTCAACAAATTACCGGCATGCTTTGAAACTTAAATAACAAAGAGAAAGAAAACATACCAGTTGAAGAACCTTTTTTCGCCTTAGAACTCGTTCACGTACAAGGACTTCTCCTCTTGCTCTCGCTGAGAATGACCAAGCAATCATCCACCAAAACACGGTCATCTAGCCACAAACGGCCTTCACACAAACACAACAACGGGGAGGACACCACCACTTAGAACCTTCGGTATTCTCGGTGTGAGAATCTAGAAGGTGTGGGCTCTGTTGGATTTGGCAGAGGGAAGGAGGAAGAGAAGATCGTATACCACGACCAAGTAAGTAGGAGAAGGCTGATGTCTATCGTATAGACGATGCTTAATCGTTTAGGAAGCGATACATGATCGTTTAGTAAATAGGCTGCGATCGTATAAAAGATCATTTAGTAAACGCTCGGATGCGCGATCGTTTAGGAAAAAGTTAGACGATCGTTTAACAAATCTTATGCGATCGTTTAGAAGTTGCGCATATGTATATGATCGTTTAGAAACGTTGAGCTATCATGTAGGCTCTCGGTTTGCTATACGATAGGTAGTATACAACTCGTGAGCGAATGACTAATCTCTTGCAAAATGAAAACGATTTTCATTTTATTCTTCAGTTACGAAAACTGAAAGCAACCTTCCACTATCATACGGTTACAGAGAAAATGTCGGCATAATTATCCCATAATTGTCCAAAAATAAATAATAAATATAATCATATTATATTCTTTAATCTATGGTTTAATACTACATCAAATGCAACATATGAACCATAGTCTTTTCTCCTCCACTAGATATAAATCATATTTATATCATTTTCCTCCAAATAATGTATCTCATACATAATGTCAATCATATCATATATAATTAACCAGTTCAATCATATCATATATAATTAACCAGTTCAATCATATCATATAATCGAACTCCCTCTTGTCAATTTGAACACTTCAAACTGACCCAAAAACTGATTCTCAACTTGAATCCATTAAGCTACCAAGGGAACCTTATGGACCTATGACTCGAAGCTCCAACGGTACGTGAATAGTTGACTAAACTCTTTAGCCACGAGATCCACCATCCGTTAACTGCCAGGTATTTCACTAAAGACCGACAGTTGCACTCTTCTCACCACAGATATATTTCTATGTCCATCGGATATAGCCAATCAATAGTACGATAACCCTTCACAGATGCTCGTAAGTACAGTTGGGTCAATTTACCGTTTTTCCCCTGTAGTTACATCTAACTTCTTAAGTACCACTAATCCCTCCAATGAACAATACAACATAGTCCTACTATGTGTGGACACCTCTTGGATCATGGGAAGGTGTATGGCGCTACATCGATCAAGTCCCATAATCAGCCCTTAAGGGAGCAATCTATCTATTTACCCTTGCTTTGGGAAGGAGTGAGTTCCATTTTGTGTAGCTGAGTTCACAGCTCTCAAATCAGACGAATCCCCAAAATGGTAGGTTTAAGTCAGCGATCTGGCCATTCGTACCCATGCAAATCAAAGAACCGCCCTCAAAGGCAGGAGTTTCCAACTTATTTAGAATTGAGGTCGTGTTACCTATGGTCATCCTAGTGAAGTGAAGTCTCTGTCATGAACGGCGTTATATAACGAGACTATAACACTTCATGGTCCGGTCTTATACAAACTCTTTGTATAAGACGTCGTTGCTCGCATGTCCCCACATGAATGATTAGGATCACACCATCTATAGCAAGTCACAACACTTGTAACTATTCTACAAAGCGAGCCGCATCCATAGCGTTACCAGGATAAGGTTTCCTTCCTATATCCATATACTACAGACCATTTTGGTTATCATTTAAGACATGATCCATTTGTATGTCTCCACATACATACTTAAGTTACAAATGACAATCAGGGATCTTAGTTTATTGGTTTGTGGTAAAGCAAATAAAACATCCAATGTTCATAGACAAAAGTATGAATAAAATATCATATATTATACATCACAAGTGTTTGTTCAAAACTATGTTTACAAACTACAAGACACGAGAGTTTAGAGCATCATCCCCAACAGTGATGACATACAAGTGGATCGTGCTTTAAGTGATAACCTAAATGGTCTGTAGTATATGGATAAAGGAGAGATACCTTATCCTGATGACGCTATGAGTATGACATGTTTTGTAGATATTACAAATGTTGTAAAGTGCTACAAATGGTCTGATCTTGACCATTCATGAATTAGACATTCAAGCGGGGATACTTTATACAAAGAAGTTTGTATAAGACCGAACCACAAAATTTTTAGTTTCATTATATAACGCCGCTCATGACAGAGACTTTTATTTCACTAGAATGACTATAGGTAACATGACTTTAATCCTGAATGAGTTGGAAATTCCTGCCTATGAGGACGGTCCTTTGATTTGCATGGGTGTGAGTGGCCAGATTGCCGACTCAAATCTATCACTTTGGGGATTCGTCTAATTAGGGAGTTGGGAACTCAGTTACACAAGACAGAATTCACTCTTTCCCTGATTCAGGAGTAAGTAGATAAATTGCTCCTTTAAGGGTTGATTCCGGGGTTTGAACAATATGGCGCCACACCTTCTCTTGGCTCGAGAAAGATTTACTCATAGTAGGACTTTGATGTATTGTTCATTAGCGGAATCATTGGTACTTAAGGAGTTAGATGTAATTATAGGGGAAAAACAATAAATTGGCTCGATTGTACTTACGAGCGATTTGTGAAGAGTCATCGTATTGTTGATTGGTTATATCCAATGGACACGGAAATATATCTGTAGCGCAAATAGTGCAGTTGTCGGTCTTTAGTGGAGTGTCCGACAGTTAACGGATGGTGAATATCGTGATTAAAGAGTTTAGTCAGTTATTCACGTACCGTTGGAGCTTCAAGCTATAGGTCCATAAGATCCCCTTGGTAGCTTAATGGATTCATGTCGAGAATTAGTTTTTGGGTTAGTTTGAAGTGTTCAAATTCACAAGAGGAAATTTGATAATATATGATATAATTAAATTGCTTCAATTATATGTGATATAATTGATTGGATGTATTAGATACATTAATTGAAAAAAATATTATTAAATGCCATAAAGGAGAAAAAGAATTATGGTTTATATATTGCATGAGATGTGATATTAAAACTATAGGTTATGAATATATTATTTATTTGTAATTAAATCAATTATGAGATAATTGGTTTCGATTTTTTCTCCTAATAACCAACTTAGTGGTTATGATCAGTTATGGTAATTGATGGATAAAATGAAAATCATTTTCATTTTTCATTAAGCGATCACTAATGCGATTGATAAGCGATTTGATAATCGAACGCAAAAAAGGAAATAGGTATACGATATGTGAGAGCATAAACGATCGTGCATAGAGTTTGATATACGATAATCACTCATTACTAAACGATCGAGTACCCAGTCTATATGATAGACTTCTATTATCTCCCACTTACTCGATCGTCTACACGATCTGTCAATTTCTCAACTCTACCAAATCCATACAGAGCCCAAAACTCCTGGATTCTCACACCGATAATACCAAGATAGCCTCGTGATGGTGTCTGCTTGCTGTTCGAGGGTCGAGTGTTATTTGTTCTTGTTCGAGGAAATTGCTGAGGCATGACGTTCGTGCTGTTAGATCGAGGAGAACGAGAAGAAAAGTTCTTCAAGGGTAAGTTCACTTGATCCTTAGTGTTATTTTTATGAAGCATGCTGTAATTTCAAGTTTATGCATAATTGTTACTGTTTGATTGTAAATATGTATGTTCTGTCACAATGGGGTTTGGAACGATCTTCACTCAATTGTTCTCTTTAATAAGAGTTCCTTCAGTATCAATCATAAACATAAAAGCCAAATATTATAATGGATTCTATTTTTCTCCATGCTATTTGAAATGTCGAAATAACGATAACATATCAAATTCGAGATGACAATGCTTCTTTTGGTCATAATATCCCTCATATACCTCATGACGTAGTATCCACATTCGGTGTTTCCAACTTATAGAGGACACTACAGAGAAAAAAACCAGTAAATAAGAATGAAGTAATCCTTCCGCACTAGATGTCTACTTAATATGATGAATAAGTAGTCATTGTTAATTTATACTTGCCTTTACTATTCTCTATAAGGTTTGCTTCTAATTTTTTTAATATTCTTTTGAGATTGAAACATCGCAATTGCCCTATTTGTCAAGAAATAACCACAAATTATTCTAAAATAAAGTATACTTTAAAACAAACACTACAAATGAAAAATGTTAACTTACATGTCAATTATATATCGTATATCTACCCGTGATGTTGTCCTTATTGAGTCAGGTAGTACACAGTATCATCGTATGCATTTATAGCAAGTAGTGCCCAATGACCACTAGTTAATAAAATATAATTAGTATTTTTATTGCTAATGAAAATTGCTAGGATTAAAAGGAGCAAGAACTAATTGGTTTGTCTCTGAGACTATCAGTCTACTACACAGGTTTCGGGTTTTAACTTCCTGAGAGTTATGTCTAGAGGAAATGAAAGATGGATCTAAAAAAGTGTATTGTGAACTTTCCTTTGAATCAATAAAGGATGAGTGCAAGTACCTACAAAAGACTTATAACATAAATATAGATGACCAAAATTGGAAAGAAACATTAGAACTAAAGTCTACAAAAGTAATAACATTACTTACACCATGTAAGCCACAAAAGTCATTGTCTTGACTTCATCCATGTTACAAAAGTTAATTATGTCCTCTCGCAGGACCAACTCTTTCGATTGATGCCAAAAAGTTCAATCGAAAGTTGTAAAGAAATACTAGACTCTTTGGCCATCACTTTCTCAGCATATTTAAGAATGGATTTCAAAGATACTAGAAGAACCGATGTAATTGAGTCACTAACTTCTTTTTTCTTAGTCATTTCCATTGAAGATTTTCCCTAATGCAACAAAATCATAGCAATAAAAGTATATAAAGCAGAAAAATTAGGCATTTGATGAACTTAATTGAGTAGTTCTAAAAAACTAGTATCACTCCATCCATATCTAATTTTTAAATTATACAATTTGACTAATGTAGACAACTTAGTGTATTTTTTGCACCCTTCATATAATGGTTTTTCAGCATCATTAAGCAACTTCTCAAATCAATTCGGATCTCTTGAATGTTCCTCGTGAGCAACTTCAACCATTTCTTTTAATCTTCCATCCTTAGTCTCTTCATACATATAGGTGTCAAACTTAGAAGATTCTCCACAAAATGATGAGTTAGGAAGTTTTTCCCCATGCCAAAACCAAAATTTATAACTTTCATCAATCCCATTGACATATAAATTATCTCTAATATCCTTGCTACTATGCTTTTCACAATTCCCACATTTCAAACAAGGACAATGAATATAGGAGCTATTTGTGTTAGAAAATCCAATTTTTTTGAAGTTTTCCACACCCAATTCATAATCTTTGGATAACCTACTCTTATGCATCCATGATTTATCCATGATTGTAAATCTAGTCAGAAAAGATGATAAACAATGATCAACTTTAAAAAATAAGTTGTGGAAAACAAATAAGTTCCCAATACATACAACTTGTCATTTCTAGCTCTACAACATTTCAACCTCAAGAAAGTAAGACAAATCAGAGAACAAAGACAAACACGTCTAAAAAAATTAAACCCAAGGTGTAATTGAACCTAAAAAAACTGAACCCAAGGTGTGCACGTGCTCTAATGTGCTAAACATATATTAATTCCAATAAGTAAAAATTGAACCCAAGTTTAGCAAAGCATTACTTAGTTCATAAAGCCCTAACAAATTAGACACATTGACATATCTAATTTTGGCAAGCGTTTAACTAAAGAAAAGTGGCAAGTTCTCTAAAACTAAAGCCCTAACTTTGGCAAAGTGGCAATCCCAACTATGGAAAGTTCTCTAAAATTCAATCTCTTTCACGAACAATATGAAACAAGAGTTTATTATGAGATTCAAGAATATACATGAGAGATTAAACCCTAACTTTGAAAGTTGAAGCCTCAAACCCAAAAAATCGAGCCTTAACTTTGAAAATTCATGCCTCAAACCAAGAAAATCAAGCCCTAACTTTGAAACTTCATATCTCAAACCAAGAAAATCAAGAATTAAACCTGATCTAAACAAGATTAAGCCTAATCTAAACAAGAAAATCAAGATTAAGCCCTAACTTTGAAAGTTCATGCCTCAAATCTACTTACCTCAATAAAGAATCTCTTCAATATTGATGGAATAATAAAGATGAATCAAAGAGAAGTGAAAAACCAAGAAGATTTATGCGCAAAAAATCAATTGCATAGACTGCAAATCGACTGCTGGAATTTCTTTTAATTCTGTTTGATAGTGTTGCGATGCTACTAAAAGAGCATTGCAACGCTGTTCAAGAGGCGCACAATTTTCCCATAAAAACCTGTAGCGTTGCAATGCTGTGTGCATGAGGCACGCACATTTTTTATTTTTTCGTCAAAATACGTAGTGTTACAACGCTACTTTTTAGCATTGCAACGCTACCTTGTATATTTTAAAATTCTTAACGTTTTTAAAACGTCAAGAATCCATTAATTGAATTTGATATTTTTACAACGTCAAGTACTTTATTTTCCAGGAAAAATGCATAACCCTAGCTTTTTAAAATCAATTCTTGACGTTTTTTCTTTTATTGGCTAAACTCATTATACCAAATTAACCCTCATTCGTTACCTAATGGGTCACTCCACTAAAGCCCATAGTTGAACTCCCCTCACTGTAGATATATTATGTCGAACTCCCCTCACTGTAGATATATTATGTCCACTTGATATTACCATGATCAGTAAGTCGATCCTTCACAGGTTGTTCATAATCACAGTTGGGTCAAGATCACCGTTTTACCCCTGTGAATACATCTTGTTCCTTAAGTACCTACTGACCCTCTGATGAACAATTTTGATTCATAATACTTATGAATCAAGTCATTTCTCTATCAAGAGAAGGCGGGGCCCTGATGGTTCAAGACCTGGAATCAGTACTTAAGATAATAACCTATCCGCTAACCCTAAATAGGGTAAGAGTAAATTTCATCTTGCAGGGCTATGTCCCCAACTATTCATCCGGTCTCATCCCCAAAACGGAAGGCTTATTGAGCAGTGTTGTTGGACTACTCTCACCCATGAAGATCAAAGGATAATCCTGAACAAACAGGAGTTCATAGCTAGCTCAGGATTAAGATCGAGTTANGTGTTGTTGGACTACTCTCACCCATGAAGATCAAAGGATAATCCTGAACAAACAGGAGTTCATAGCTAGCTCAGGATTAAGATCGAGTTATCCTAGGTTATTTAATAACGAAATAGCCAGTTTTAACAGTAAATGATCGTTACAAATAAAAGTGACTATTTTCGTGGTCCAGTCTATATGCAAACTCATTGCATAGAATGCCTCCGCTCACATGTCTCTACATGAATGATCTGTAGATCACATCATTTGTATTACCTACAAAATGGGCCGCATCTAATAGTGTTACCAGGATGAGATACCCAATTTCATCCATATACTTATTACACCATTTAGGCTGTATACTATTACCTTGATCCTGTTTATGTCATCACATAAAGTTAAAGTATTCACACTATAGCCATGGATATGTTTATTGGATTTTCATAATAGAATGCAAAATCAACAACTTTATTGAATAAATTACTCAATAACATTTTATTGATAAATAGAATGTTTAACACGAACTACGAGTTCTAGGACATTCCAACACATGGGGACTTGCACAACTACTCATTGGCAAGAGACAGGTCGATAAGAACTATAGTACCACTAGCAAGGTACCAAGAGTCTGACTTTGCAAGTGTAGCATTGAGTACTGCCATTTCTTTGAGTAATAATGAACCTTCCAGCTTTGAAGAAGCAACAAATAGCCTTGATGTTAGGCAATGGATTGAGGCTATGAATGATGAGATGAAGTCCCTCAATCAAAATGACACTTGGAGATTAGTACCTTTGCCTAAAGGGTACAAACCTATCTTGTGCAAATGGATCTACAAATTTAAATAAGAGATTCCAGGTGTGCAAAAGTCTAGGTTCAAGGCTAGGCTTGTTGCTAAGGGCTTCACTCAAAAGGAAGACATTGACTATAATGAGGGTTCTCTCCAGTTGTGAAGCATACTTCCATCCGGATGCTCATTTCTCTTGTTGTGCAGAAAGATTTGGAGCTTGACCAGCTGGATGTAAAAACAGCCTTCTTACGTGGGCTGTTGAATGAGACAATATTCATGAGACAACCTCAAGGCTATGTTAAAAGTGGAGAAGAAGACCTTGTGTGTTTGTTGAACAAGTCCATCTATGGCCTAAAACGATCACTGAGATGCTGATATGAAAGGTTTGATGAGGTGATCTCCAAGATGGGGTTTAAAAGAAGCTCATTTGATTGGTGTGTATACCCAAATACTAGTAGTTTCAAGGAACCGATTTATCTACTTCTCTATGTAGATGACATGTTGCTGGTCAGGAGATCAAAAGATGAATTGAAGCAAGTGAAAATGCTCTCAAGAGTGAATTCGACATGAAAGACCTAGGGGAGTCAAGAAGAATCCTAGGCATTGAAATAGAAAGAGATAGAAAGCAGGGCAGATTGCTTGTTAGCCAATCTGAATATTGCCCAAAGATTTTACAAAGGTTCAAGATGGAGAAAGCAAAGCCAATAGGTACTCTTCTTGCCCCTTACTTTAAGTTTTTAGTTGCTAATAGTCCAAAGAGCACTGATGAGAAGCATCTGAACCATATGAATGTTGTCCCATATTCCCAAGTAGTGGGTTTTCTTATGTATCTTATGACTTTTACACGACCAGACCTGTCCTATGCAACAAGTATGGTCAGTAGGTACATGGCAAATCCTGGTAGAAGACATTGGGAGGCAGTCAAATGGATACTATTGTGATATCCAGAGCACAATATACCTATTTAAGAATCAGCAGTTTCACAATAAAACCAAGTATATTGATATCAAATATCATTTCATCAGACAAGAGATTGAGAAAGGGGAAGTAGTGAAGATTCATACCTTGGATAATGCAGCTGATATGCTAACCAAACCTGTTCCATTAAATAAGCTTGACAGATGCTTGGACCTTATCGGGTTCGAGTTATCTAAAAAAGGTTAGCCAAAGTTAGCTTAGTGAAGCAAAGAGGAAAGGAACTCTGAATGTTTACAAAGATGGAGATTGTTACAGAAAGACTCGAAGTCAAGAAAGAACAATGCAGCTGGCAGTTGAACGTTGTCGACTTCTTTCTATTAAATATTGTAACCACCAGAGCTTATCATTGTTAATTGAATCGCCTACACATATATAAAAAAAAATCAATCAAGAGATTAATGTAAGAGTGAATTGTAATCAAGAGAGTAAGGCATTTTCGTTCTGTAATACTTTGAAGAGTAATAAAAGAGAACCTCCCAATTTACACAGTGGACGTAGGCCTTTGGCCGAACCACTTAAACTCCTGTGCCTTTTCTACTTCCTTTACGATTGTTTAGATTAGGCTAAAGTATCGTTTACACGATCATGTAGTTCCTATCGTATCGTGTACATGATCGCTTAGTTCCGTGCTCAATCGTCTATACGATCGTTTAGCTCTTCAGCTATCGTCTATATGATTGCCTAACTTCGGTCAACTGTCGTCTACACAATCGTTTAACATTTCCTCCTATCGTTTACTTAATTGGCCTATCGATTAGTTATTGATGCATCGTCTACACGATCGTGCAAACTTTTAGTAAACGACAAAAGGTTTTTCGAGCATCTACATTCTATCTCCCCTGACTCTTGAATTGTTATCAACCGTTATAACTGAATATATTGCGATTATTAACGTGAAGATCTAGTCATCTGGGACAATACTTATATCACTGAAATCCTTTCAAAGCTGCTGAACGGCAACTTACCACCCCCAAAGCTTCAATCTAACATCTGAAATATTAATAACCATATCTTTAATCATCAATATTAATGTCAATCAAACTCTTAACCAACTCTAATATCGACGACTAAAGAGAGCATAACTCGATTGGCAACCAAGTGCGTTAGCAATCACTAGATTTGTGATTCGAATTCTCATATTCTTAATTATACTAAAAGACTCTAATATCGGCTCGAGGTCAAAAGTTCGATTCATACTCTCCCATATAGATTTTGAAATAGTAATAATAATTATTATTATTTAAATTAGAGTTTTTTGTGTGGATGATCCATTAATCATCCATCACTCATAGATGTGTAGAATACAACCTTCTGCATAATCAGAGTACACTACGTACTCGTAATACAATGACATCTCTATCAAAACACAATAGAAAATTTTTCAGACGTAGACCATTTAGGCTACAGTAAACATATCAACGCAATGTATGCAAAAGGTTATATTTCACATATAGGAGCGAGTCATTAATCCTAAAGATATCTATAAATGGGTCATTGAAGAAGAAGAAGAAGAAGAAGAAGAAGAAACTCAACCAAACATTTGAAAACCCTAAAAAGAGCAGAAAATGGAGTAGTACTAATAAAATCTCAAATCCCCAATTTTACAAAATACACTGCATATCTTACAATTATAGCGAAGAACTACAAAAAAAAACCACAAGAATGGGGAGAAATTATCTAAAATTAAAATAAAAGCATTGCCATCGAAACAATAAACAAACACAAATCGACTCTAATGTTTAATAATAAGAGTAGAGTGAGAGATAGAAAGGAATACATAAATATTTGCGGAGGATTTCATTATTTGTTTCAATAGGTGAAAAATCAAGCATATTCAACTTACTTGGGTGAGAGATTTGAGGTGTGAGAGGCGTCAGCGAACTTCGATGATTGCATGCTCCATGGAGATGACGACCACTGTGACACAGCTCGACGAAGTGACAATGACCGACGTGAGAGATCGACGGAGCGACATGAAGGAGAGGTTGAATGTCAAAGGAATCCTAAGCTATCGCGAATTGGGAAAATTTGGGGTTCACTTGGCTTTCCCATTAATTTTTTTTTTATTTTTTTTATATATACAAAAACCCTAAAAAAATAACTCAACTATCTTGATACTTATTAACTCTCAAGTACATTAGAAAACTACTTGACGTTTTAAAATTGTCAAGTTACTTGATAGCGTAAAATTACACGTTCCTTGACTTTTTTTTTCTCATAAAAATGTCAAATACTAACAAGTTTCAAACGTCAAGAAAAGTCATTTTTGTAGTAGGTGGCTACCATGGATTGAACTCTTGACCTCTTAACCATTTATCGAGACTATGTCTCCTTTTTATCACATCTAGAATGATTATTCAAACTTCAAGGACTAAAAATGTTCATCATAAAACTCTATAACCAAATAGACATTTACTTTGAAGCCTCATAAACCAAAAAATGTATTTTGCCTTTTCAAATATTATAATCACTCTCATTCACATTACTTCAAACTAGATTTAAGTTCTTCATTCTCAAATAATAAACAAAATATTTTGTAATAATAATCGTTGTACATCAAAATGTTTCTGCCATATTTTTAATTCAACAATATAATTCAAACTTTTGATATTTGAATCTAGAATATAATGCCTAAACCAATGGTAGATTTAGAATTTTTGTTTAGAGACTCGTAAAATTAATTTACAATAAGCCTTAACCAGTGCTCTAAAAGTTCATTTTTGTTATATATGTCGCTAAATACCATTGGGCCCTTCGTGACAAAGAAGGAAAAAACTTGCCTTTAGTTTAGTTTTATATTAAACGATTTATTTATTTTGGAAAAGAAGAGTGTGGGAACAGAGAAATGAGTACCATAAAATGGGGAAAAAATAATATGAGTTTCTTTTTTCTAGGATGGGCAAAAGGGGAAAATGCCATTCAAATGGCAAAGGGCCAAATAGGGAAAATGGCATCCAAAATTCCATTTTCCAACCATGCACAAACAATACCCCATTAGGCCTCACAAACCAATTTCATCCATCTCTATTAAATAATCCACATACCTCTTTTATTGAATAAAGTATGCTACTTGGTCAAACTAATAATTAAAATATTATTTTAATTCTTATATTAAATCGTATTATATCTGTTTGTTTTTGTACTTTCAATTATCTAATTTATTATCTTATTATCTATAATCTTAATAAATATTAAAATTAAATTGTTGTAACTAGTTTCTGGTTCTTTTTTCAATGAATAAATAAATAAATAAATAGTCTCTATAGACATCTCTTTGTAATTAATAAAAATATATTTATATAGAGTAGAAATTAGTATGATAAAATATGATAATATAATAAAGTGATCAAAATGAGCAAATATGTTCAAAAGCGTCGCAGAAACTATTATTATTATTTAATCAGTTTTAATAAAATCAGTTATAGAGGACTAAATTAATTAATTTTTTTTTAAAATACATTAACTATAATCAAACAATTGAAAGCAAAGAACCAAATTGAAATAAAATTTAAATACATGGACAAATATAGTGATATATTAGTTGAATTATACTCGCTATATATGTTTTATAATTTAAAAGGTCAATAACATACTTATAAAACAATATAAATAACGTATACTATATCTCAATATATTAGTTATGCTCGTTAATATTTCTTAAATATAAAATAAATAATAGAAAAATATTAAATATAAATTTATATTTATTAAATATGTAAGCTTTATGCAAATTTGAGTACAATCCAACGATAAAATCGTGTAACAACGGTGAGTGAGACATTAAATTTGAAACCTCTAGATATAGGTCATGGCAATACCAAGTCAAACTAACTTGGACTAAAAATGTAAATTTGTTTTCCTTTTAAAAAATTATTGACAATAAAAGGACGGACAAGTTTACGAAATCAACAGGAAATATAGGTAATAAAAACTATTTTAATTTATTATTCCAAAAAAAGAAAACAATTATTTTAATTAAGTGTTAAAAACAAATTATGGCGAGGACATAAAACGCACCGTTTTTTAGTCATTGGCCGCCGTTGATGCCTTGTCCCCATCACTCCACTTTAGTAAATCCCAATTACGACCTCACGTCAACCCAAAAAATATATATATATATATATATAGTAGTAATAATAAAAAGAACCCTGCACATTACCTCTTTATCTCTTGTCCGTTTCTCACAGACCTATAGAAAACAACCACGTACATCTCACCTCGCAATATAGAAATTTGTGCACCAATAATCCATTTTCTATCCTTTTCTTATTTTATTTTATTTTTTAAAGCGACTACCAAAAATATCCAAAACCCATTACTAATTAATACCCCAAAACGCATTTCTCGTAATGCTTTTCTCTCTTCTTCCTCTTCCCTAATAATCTCCCACTTCCCCATTTCCTCTCCCATCTCTGTGCCCTAATTCCGCCATGTTCACCGATTCCGTTTCTTCCACTCTCTCCATATGGACCTCCCTCAACAGTTGGTTCACTCCCACTGTTCTCTTCGTCGTCCTCAACCTCGTGATTGGCATCATTGCCATTGCTTCCAACTTAGGCGGCCCTCAAAGACCTCATCAACGCCATCCTTCCGACCCCGACCACCCTCAGTACCTCCACAGATCTCCTTCTGTGCTTCAGAGGCTCAAATCAATGAATCCTTATGCTTATAGATCTGAAGAGCCGGCTACTGTGTTCGAGAAACCGCCTGGAACCGACGCTCATTATGCTAATTATGAACATCCGCAACTGGTTCGGCCTCCTTCTGTGCTTCAGCGGTTTAAGTTTAGCTTCTCAGTCTACAAACCGGAAGAGTCTTTTCAATCTCCGCCGCCAGCAACTTCCTTCGAGAAATCGCCTGGAATTGATACTCATTCCGCTAACTACCAACATCCGCAACTGGTTAGATCTCCTTCTGTGCTTCAGCGGCTTAAGTTGAGTTTCTCAGGCTACAAACCGGAGGACTCTTTCCAATCTCCGTCGCCGGTGACTCTCTCCGAGAAACCACCTGGAGTCGACAGTCATTATGCTAATTTCGAACATCCGCAACTGGTTAGATCTCCTTCTATGCTTCAGCGTCTTAAGTTTAACTTATATGGTTATAAATCGGAGGAGTCTTTCCAATCTCCGCCTCCGTCTGTTCCTGCGGTTCAGAAAGTCGAGGAGGTTCAGATCCGTCGGAGAAAGGATGAGTCGAAACGAGTGGAGGAAGAGGAGTATGAAGATATGGATGGAGGTCACGAACCGACTATGGATGAGGTTTACAGTAAACTCCATGGCGATCACTTCAACAGGACGAAATCCGACACGATGCCGACCGCCGGTGAGTTTCCGACGAAATTGCCGAGGAAGATGAAGAAATCAGCGAGTTCGAAATCTGCGTTCTCGCATTTCGAAGCGGGTGAAATCGTGGAGAATCGGCGTCCGGCGACAGTGAAAGAAGGGAGAGAGAAAATGACCGAGATAGACGACGAAGTGGACGCAAGGGCCGATGACTTCATCAACAAATTCAAGCAACAGCTGAAGTTGCAGAGGTTGGAATCCATACTCAAGTACAAGGAGATGGTCGGCAGAGGAAACGCAAAATAGGGCAAGGTAAATAAAAAAGTAATTTTAAACTCTTTTGGGGTGGAGTTTTCTAATTTTTGATATTCTCAAGGATTAGTTTGAAATTTCAAGTTTTATAGAATGGACTCCAGCAATTAAACTAATTAAAGCCTAAAAGCAAAAAGCAGATCTACTGTTTTTATTTCCCTCTTTTGTAACTTTTATTTCCGGAATTCTCTTTTCTTAAATGCCCTTCAAGTTTGGCCTTCAACCATTTTCGTTCCCCATCTGATAAGCTGTCATTTATTGCTCCATCTTTGATCATCTGACAGCCAGGTCAGTGTATCAGCAGTAGTAGTGGAGAGAGGGAGGGAGGGGTAGTTTAGTAAATAGACGTTGGGTCTCGCACGTGGGGAAAACGTCTCTACACATTGGGATATTAAATTTTTATATTCAAGAGATAATTAAGGAGTACTAAATGTCAAAACATAACGACAATTTGTCTTTATTGTATAATTTGGCAATTGAATAATGAATAGTTGAGGTTACAAATTATGAAACATTAGGAAAATTAATTAAATGTGGGAAGCAGATGCTTAATTGTGGTGGAAGTAACGTGTGTCAGTCAGAAAATGGAAATTGAAACAGGCTGGACAATTGATTTGAGATGCATTTTCATACAACGTATCATATGCCTAAAGGAATGGAGATCCCAAATCCATCGCTAAAGTTTTATGCTTCGAAATCATTTACGTTTAATTATATCTTATCTTAGTTTAATCTTTGTACCTTAGTTATATTTTAGAATTAGTACTTTTTAGTTCCAGTTGTATACATCTTGTGCTAACATGGTGTCAATTCCAATACCTATTTAGATATGAATACTTAGATATTATAAGTCTCTGAATAATAGAAAGATTTAAATTTTAAGAAAATGACTACCACTTCGGTTACTAAAGTTTAAGGATAAAATTTAACTTATTTGATTTTCAATTGTTATAATTGTAAATTGTCGTTAATTGCATGTTTCAAGTCTAATCCTTGTTGCTAGTAAAGTTGGAATTAAAGTAAAAAGGCAAAAGTTGTGCATCTATGTTTTGGAGATGGCAATTTAGATTTATTTCGAAATGTTTTTTTAGTATAAGAGAGGATGATAGGATTTGAACCACGTATTTTTTGGTTGCGAACATATACTATATATTAGTTAAATACACATCTAGAAGTATCACTACAAGAAAGATTACTTTCAGTGATGCAAAAAAAGAGTTACTAAAAGCCAAAAAGTGTCACTAAATGTTCTATCAATGCCTAAGTGTTCATTGCTATATCCGCAGCCATATCTTCATAGTCAATATTTTTAGTAACACATTTTTTGTGCATTGCTAAAACATCACTTTTACTAACTTGTGCACGATACCAAAACCTCATCTTTAATAGCATTCTATGCTAATGGTAATTTACTGTGGTGTTGCAATATTGTCGTTGAAAGATAAGTTTTAGCAACATATGAATTGTTGCTAAATGTGGATTTTTGGTTATTGTATACATCTTTTGTGACATAGGTAAGTGTCAGTATAATTTATAGGTAAGTGTCAGTAAAATTTATATTTGTATCACTATAAATTTTTAAATACTTTTTTTAAAACTTTGATTTACTGACGTTATATAAAATGTTGATAAAAAGCATTTTATTAATTAATAAAACAATGCCCAATTTAATATGTAAATCGGCTATAAAATTTAAATTATAATAATTTTTTGAATAATTTAAGAATCGACTAGTCATTTTGCATTTAAATAAAAAATTATAGAGATATACACATTTTCAATATCAAAACTAACACTGAAAACAAATCAGTTCAAGTTATAACAACCAAAATCTTATAAAGAGAGATACACATGTTTACAAGTTTGCATGTTCTCATTACTGGTGCAGTTAGAGTGGATCATACACATGTTCTCACTATTGGTGCAGTTAGAGTGGATCATATAAGGACGGATGAAAATTTGGCAGATCCTTTGACGAAAGAACTGGCTAGAAAAAAGGTTTTCAGAACCTCAGAAAGGATGAGACTCATATTTATAGAAAGATGAATCACAGTGAGAAAAACCCAACTTGTAGATTGGAGATCCCAAGAAATAGGTTCAATGGGTAATAACTGATCACAAGTGATATATAGTGAATCATGCTAAACCAAACATAGAGTTTCATTCTATGATTCATAGTCTGAGCATGATATCCTGAAGCGTAAAAAAGGTTGAACTCAGTTCTTAATGAGATCTATACTTGATGATAAATGGGGTACCTAGCTGCAGAAGTACTTCTGATAGCTCACCTATGTGAATGTGGAAGTGAGAGTCGCTTCCTATGGAGTTTTTAGGCAAACTCTCTAGAGCGTTCACTAAATCGAGATATACATTCTACGCCTTAAAGCACGAGCTTTCGTACTACACCCTAATGACACTATGTGTGAGATGCTATTCGAGATAGAGTTCAAAACTATGGGTTACTCTAGTATATTCGAAATCATCTACACTACGTAAAGGTTCAAATCGTAAGACACCTTTGCTTATGCACAGTGTTGTATAGATTGACACTGCTCGGTGATTTTTTTTTCTTTTCTCTTTTTGATTAAATTTCCATGTGAAGGATTATTGGGTGAAAATTTAATTTTCAAAAAAAAAAAAAAGAGGGAACCAACCTTTGGTTGGAGAATTCCACATTGGAAAATTTTGATTTGGAAGCCTCCCTTATGTAATCCAATCTTGAGCTTTGTGTTTGGGCCCTAAGGGGTACCTATATTTTGGAGGGAGTAAGGAGATAGACCAATATAGGTTAAGTGAATGCCCCTCACGTGCGCTGCCGTCCGGTTGGGCGGGGCGAGGCGAGTGTGATTATTATTTTTACTAAAAATATTATTATTATTATTATTATTTTAAAATTGAAAAAAGAAAAGTCTTCCCTTGCAGCGAGTCGTCCGCACGAGTCTTGCACGTTCTAAGGCTCTTCACCTCTTTCTCACTCTACCGTTCCATGCGGAAGGCCTATAAAAGGTGTGGCCTTCAGCAGTTCATTTACAAAAAAATTTCGCTCCCATTCGAATATTCTCTTTTCCTCTCCTACTCTTCCATTTTTCGTTTTTCGAGCAATAGATTAGAAAGGGTGTGTGTTCCAGTCGGTAACGGTGCATTTCCAATCGGGTTTCTTTGGTTGTTTTATCCTGGGAACGTCATGGCAGTATTCCAGACCTACTTGCACACTTGGGCAAAGCCGCGAAACGTCTTAAAGAGAGCGAGTTCGCGCTCAGCCTATAATGAATTTCTGTTTTGCA
The DNA here is from genome assembly GCF_009727055.1 of Benincasa hispida. Classification (NCBI taxonomy): domain Eukaryota; kingdom Viridiplantae; phylum Streptophyta; class Magnoliopsida; order Cucurbitales; family Cucurbitaceae; genus Benincasa; species Benincasa hispida. The sequence goes on along the minus strand of NC_052357.1, from coordinate 80,743,055 downwards.
GGTTTTGTTCTTTGCTTGACCGTTGTGCCTTGACCGTTCGATGTTCATCGTTCTGAGGGTCTTGTTGTTTCCAATAAACTCAAAGCTGGTGAATAATCGACAATCAGAAGAAAATAGAGACGAAACCGAAGAAGGTATGAAAGGAAAATAAACGATGATCGTCCACCTTATCGTCGCCAACATCCACAACTTCTTTACCTTTATCGCTTTGGTTTCCTCTCTGGTAACTTCCCTGTCGGAAAATATCACCGGCATGCGGAAAGAAGAAACCACACCATCCATTCGAGTTCATCGGCGTTGTTCTGTTTGCGCAGAAGTCTATCCGTTCGAGTTCGTCGGCATTGTTTAGTTCGTCGACTGTTGATCTGTTCCCTAGTAGTGAGGTTGAGTGAAGAGGAATGAAAAGAGTGATGGAAAGGAGAGAGGGGAAAGAGTGGTCGAATGGAAGATGGGAAAAAATGTTGCTAAAAATATTTAATGTCAAGTGTCGTTGGTGTATACATTGCTAATTCTTTTAGTAATACTGATTTAAGATACGTTGTTAATAAAAAAATTTTGTGACATTTTTTAAAATGTCGCTATAAATTAGTTTTTAATGACAAAATTTGTATGTGCCACTACATTTTTGTACTAAATAATCAATTTCTTATAATGTTTTATCAGTTTTTTAAGCATAATATGTCTTAAACTTTATATATATAATATCATTCCGACTTTAAAATTTATAGTATAAATACTATTATAGTTAAACTATACTTATTTTGATATAGGTTAATCAAAGCATAACAAACACAATTATAGAATAAAAAGTTTATAGCTAGAAGATAAGATTCTACTAGAAGATTCTAAGTATATCAAGTTATTATAAGAAAGTGATCAAATCATTTTTTTTCCCGATGTGTTGATAGCAAATATTGAATTTGAATTTTATTGGATTGGAAATGGAGGAAGTAGATTTTAAAATAAAAAATTGGATAACTTAGAGAAATCCTTTGTTGCGGTCTATCTCTTTACTAATCATTTGGATTTATTTTGATATTAACATAACTAACCCACTTTGTACTTTGTACCATGGAAAATAAATTTTTTAAACATTAATCAAATTTTGTTGTGTACGAAATGCATTGCAGATAGGAACTGACAAATAATAATGATGATAATAATAAACTCTCTGGTTTTTCTTTTTTTTTTAAATGCAAAAGTGATATTTGGTTGTGGGTTGTTGATAATTTAGCAATTGGTTACAAATGAGAAAAGACTATAGTTATAAAATAGCAAAAATGGTAGACAATAAGAAAACGTTTGAGGTAAAGCCTATCATAAGATTATAACAATCATCTTTTGCTACAGTAAATATTATTTTGTAGTCTCCAATTAACTACCGTCAACACTATTTCAAAACTCCTATTTGTTACAGCTTTTATTATTTTACGTTCATCATTTTTTATTTTTTGCTATAGTATTTGATATTTTCTTTTCAAACTAAAATAATTTATACCTCAAACACATACTAATATAACTCAAACTAAAATAATCTATACCCCAAACATAAATTATTATAGCCCAATTATAGTAACTTAGAACTATAATAACTAACTCCTTGCCCTAAACATTCGTAAGGGTTTTCAAATAGTTTTACTGTACCTAAGTTAGGTTATAATATGAGGCAGTTGTAATATAACAATTAGGCTCAAAATAATAACAAATGTAACACAATGTAAAAGATTTTGTTAATGTAACAAAATTTACATTTAGTTCTCAAAGTCTATTATTAATAGACTATATCACTTGTAATAGTCTATCAACGATGTAATCTATTTTTTACAGTCTTTACTATATTTACAATTCTTTAAAAATGATGTTGTATACTTAATTATTAATCTTAAAAATATTACACATTACAATTATCCTTATAAATAATATACAACTTCAATTATTATAAAGAGACAAGCATACACTCTACCTAACGTAAGTTAGGCCCAAACGCCCCTTTATAAATTTTAAACATAATTTTACTCAATTATAGAATATGCAAATTTTAGTTTCATTAAATATGAAAATCTAATTTTTCTAAAAATTTCATCAACTAATCCTAACAAAATACAAATAAAGTTTTTTTTTTTTAATATAACAAATGAAGGGATGACCGTGTTTTAGGGAAGGATCTCAAATCAATTAATGTTAAACTAAACTCACATAAGTTAATACATTGAAAATTCACGTTTTCATTCTCGCCAATCGACTTTATTTAGTAGTTCCATCAATTTTAAACTAGACAATCGTGTTATATTTCATATAATTAAAAGATTTAATTTTCTTTAGTCGATTAATGCACTACCTTCTTCGCCTTATTATTGAATTTCGAAACAAAATCACATAACATTTTCTTTGCAACACTAAATTTTACTAAGTTGACACACTTTGCTAAGTTTTTGGTAAATATAAGTTTCAATTTTGTTCTCTCTCTATAATTTAATATTTCAAAAGTATGTATACTAATTATTAAGACATAATTTGAAACTTGAATGAAATTATATAAAGATTATGCCATATGATTTATGAACTTCACTCAACGAATAAAATACCTACCATCAAAGATGGGGTGATCTAGATCCCTACATAACATTTTTTTGGTCTAAATAAAATAATATGCGAAACCCTCCTTATAAATTACAAAACCAAGTTACTGGGATTCTTTTTACAATAATTCTTGAAAAGAATTTTGGTAATCTTTGTTTTTCTTTAATAACTATGTATGTGCAAGCTAATGAATTTTTGTATTATATAACAAATTTATATTCTACATACTATGGTTAATTTATATTTCAACTTCCATGGTATAAAGTTCATTATATGCTTCAAAGAAATAGAAGGAATAATTAAAATATATTTACCTCAACAATAATTAGATAATTTTTTATCTTTTGAAATTAGAAGTTTGATATCCAATCTCTTTGCTTCATGAGTAACGAGTATTTCATCCTTAATCATCAATTTTCAAATTTTTATAGTAAAATTTGAATCTCTAAACTCATGATCAAAAGTTTTTATCTTGTGTCCATTAAAATCTTATTTAGGATAATTTTGGTATATTTATAAAATTCTATAGGTAAAAACGACGTGCAATGTCATTCTTATTAGAGGTGTATATAAAGGCATTGAAAATCGATCCAATCGAAATAGATCAATCAAATTAATGTGAATCGGTCGAAGATAGGTCATGGTCGGTTCTCCCATAAAGAACGGACTCCCTCAACCAACCATGATGTATATTAGTATTTTTTTTAAGATAAAAATAAAGCTGCTCCTCTTCACATTCCCAATTTGATTTCCATCACCCTCCTCCTCTCCTATTTCCCTCCATAGTTTCTTACTTTTTTGTGAGAAAAGTAGATTCAACTTTCTGTCTTTGATCTGATTGAGAGAAGAAGAAGAATAAGGGGAAAAAAAAAGAGAGAGAGAAAAACCGATAAAACCGATCGATTGACGATTGGCTGCCAACTAATTTTCTTAGTCGATTTCTCCAAAACCGACACTAACTGATCGATGTACACCCCTAATTATTAGTATGATTTTCCATTTTTCTGCTATTTTTTGGAAATCAAAATCTAAACTGTGCTACTTGCTCCAATTCCTTCTAAACAGTAAGGCTATATTTTGACAGCTGGGTCAGGCCCATTCAATAGCAATGGGCCAGGTTTATTGGACCGTATTTATGAATTATGAAAATTTTGAGATATGATGAAACATATTATATTATATGTTTAATGATATTTCCAATTTCTCTCTCTATCTTGTTTTAATTAATTTTCATTTTCTCACACAATTGAGTTTGATTATTTAAGATACTTAATAAAAACAACAACAACAAGTAGAGATATGCAGGTTTGGATCTTTGACTTTAAAGCTGAGAGTATATATCAACTACCGCTCAGCTATACCCACTTTGAGAATTTATTGATCCTCTTTTTACTAACTTTTAAAAACATCTCATAGGGCCATTACTACATGCATGCATAAATATTTACATCAAAAATAAGAAAAAAAATGGACTATTTCACTAAATAAAGAATTTTAACAAAATTTCATCTCAGAATTTCATACTGTTTAATTCGGGGTGCCCCTAAAATAAAATTTTCAAATAAGGGAAATTAACCAAAAAAAACCCTAACATTTAAATTCAGTAAAAAAAACAAGTTCATGAAAACAAAATTGGGAAACATGATGAAGACATAAACTCAAATGCGGAAGCGTTTTCTAGTCCTATTGGCACTATCACATATTCATCTTGTTAGTCACTTGAGTATCCTTGCCTCTACTTGAAAAAAACATGTAAACATAAATGATGAGTATAAAATACCCGGTAAGTGATCCTATAACCAGGATCAAGCTATGCACTCACATGAGTGAATGCTTGGGCTAGTGGGTCAAGCAAACTGTAACTGTATCTAAATGGAAACTAAGGAGATAACTTATCTCACCTTAACTCGCATGTCTAGTGGCCTGATGACACATTGTTAAACATGGAAAAAGAAACATGAATGTGAATATGTTGGTTCATTATTGTCTAGTGATCTGATGGCACAACATCCAAACATGAAACTAGACCCATCAGTCCTTTGAGATAAAACATGAATCGAAGGAAGACGGTAAATCGCCCTTTTCGATCAAATCATGCATCACATACATAAATTTCATGAGTAAACCTACAACACAATTCATAACACAACATATAGATTCAAACATGCTCAAAACTTCTCATAACATTCATGCAACCTAAAGAGTATCACAAATTCCAAACCATACTTCTAGAATCCATTAAATAACTTGATAAGTCTAAACTAGGGTGTCTGGCACGAAGTCGCAGGTAATAGTGTCATTCAACTCAAGGCTTAAGCTCAAATAACAGACGAATTAATCTCCTTCTTGGTTTAGGAATCTTAGACCAAGGTCCCTAATACAAAACATGTGACATTCCAAATTAGTTCGTCATTTAAATTCTGTATTTTGTGGTAATTGCGATATTCCCCTAATACAAAACATGTGACATTCCAAATTAGTTCGTCATTTAAACTCTGTATTTTGTGGTAATTGCGATATTCTAAATTTCAGTGGATAAATCGAATTGTTGTAAAGGATGACTCAATTTAATTGTTTTGTTCATAGAGGAATTTTGGAATTTAAATTTGATTGAAGGAAATTTTGGGGACTTAGGTCGCATCGTGTTGATTTTTAATTTAATTTTAGGGACTGATCTTCTGATCATTTCATATAACGAAAAATCGTTTCAGTTGTTAATATCCATAATTCTGCATTGATAGGGTCCTTTAGTGACCCATTAAAGGTGTTGGGGTTGTACTTCCTGAAATCTCGCAAGTGCTTGGCCTCCATTGAAAGGTCCGACATGCTTTGATTTTGGGTCATGTTCTGAGTCTGGACTTGCGACATCTGAACCTGCGGTGGTGGTAACTATTGGGACTAAGCAAACTGGGCCATTCGTTTATCCAACATGTCCTTCACTTTACTTAGCACAGTTGATGTGACTACTTCCCCAATAGCAGGTTCCCAATCAGGGGGCCTATGTCTACAGTGGCGTAGCCGTGTGCTGGGCTTGACTTCGTGTCTAGGTTCGTTGCCACCCTGACCCCGAGGGGTCCCTAGGCGGCAAGAGATCCTCTAGTATTGGAGGGTCCTATACTTATGAATCTTGAACTTGTGGATCCTCATCATGAGGATCTTAATCTTGAACTGTCGGATTCTACCCTTCGGGAACGCGCCCCCTTCTGGTAATCCTGTGATTGCCTCTTCCCCTAACACGTACCATTTCTTGGCAATTGTTCGCAACCAATCTTTAACAACTCTTCTTACTAGTAAAACATGTCAAATGCAATCATAAGTGCTACATATTTGAGTGCATATTATCCTAAATACTTTTAATAAGGGACATACTTGGCGATGACGAAGAATTCGTTATTGACCAAAGGAACAACTTGGACTTACATAGTAAGTCAATCTACAAAACCCAAAACATGGGCTCTGATAACAACTGCCATCAAATTTGTGCTTTGTCAATGAGCATGAAGACGACACATTGCACTTTCTGATCTTCTGGACATTTCATATATCGAAAAATCATTTCAATTGTTGATATCCATAATTCTGCATCGGTAGGGTCCTTTAGTGACCCATTGAAGGTTTGGGGTTGTACTTCCTGAAATCTCGCAAGTGCTTGACCTCCACTGAAAGGTCCGACATGCTATGATTTTGGGTTATGTTCTGAGTCTGGACTTGCGGCATCTAAACCTATGGCGGTGGTAACTGTTGGGACTGGGCAAATTGGGCCATTCGTTCATCCAACATGTCGTTCACCTTACTCAGCACAATTGAGTCATCCTTTACAACAATTTGTTTTATCCACTAAAATTTAAAATTTCGCAATTACCACAAAATACAGAGTTTAAATGACGAAATAATTTGGAATGTCACAAAACAAAACATTCAATTTCAACTTTTGGGGCCAATTCTAAAACAAACAAAAACTTATTCCAACGATCCCCAAATAACATACCTAAATCTTACCAAAAACACTTGTATAAGTGCTGGACAGTCTGCTTGAATGCCTCAAACCTCAATTTTAGTCTCATAAATTAAAAATAAAACAACCACCAAGCCAAAATTTACAATAGACAACCAAGATCTTCAAGAAAACCAAAGAACCCTACCCAAAGTAGTCAACCATACCTAAACCAAAATTCTAGTGAAAACCCCAAAAGAACGGCACTGGACGAAACCCACAATTGACGTTGAATAAAACCCACGTCGGCATGGCTGGAACCCATGAATGGTATGATTGAAATGACGATCGAGGATGAAACTCACGAACTGAAAGGTTAGACGGTGAGGCTGACAACGACTTCACTCGCAGCTGGCTTTAACATACTGAATGGAAAAAGAGAAGGGGGGATGCTCGGGCGTGAAGAAGAAGAGAGATTATTTTATTTTTTTTCTGTTTCTTTCACATCTAACGAGGTGATATAAATATATATAATTCCACTTAAACCTAATTCCCCACGTGTGTATATATATAAATAAATATAACCCTTTTCTCCTTTTCCTTAATACATTCTAATTCCAATTCCAATATTCCCCTCATTTTCCTTTTTAAACAACAAATTTTAATCAAACGAAGATCCCAAATTAAAATATCAGTTAAATCCAAATAATTCAATTATTCCCAAAATCAAAGAGAGATAATTAATAAAATTCTTTAATCAATTAAATTCAAGTTAACCAATGAAGCTTTACAATTATCTCAATTTGATTTTTAATTTGTAAAATTAAAGGAAACTGAAATTCAATAATTTGAGATAATTATCTTAAATTTTCTGGAAACTCGGGATGTCATATTCTTCCCTCCTTAAGAAACTTTCATGCTTGAAAGTTCTAATCCTGAAAAAGCTCTAGGTATTGAGTCTTCATCTCGTCTTCTCGTTCCCCCGTTGTTTCCTCAAACTGATGATTTTGTCATAACACTTTCACTAATGCTATTTTCCTGTTGCGCAAAAACTCCACTTCCCTCGTGAGAATTTGGACATGCTTCTTCTCATAACTCAAGTTCTCACTAACTATATGCCACATACTTCTCCAACATGGAAACATGAAAAACGTCATGAACTGCAGAGAGAGACGGTGGTAAAGCTAATCAATAAGCCACAAGGCCAATTCGCTTTAAGATCTCAAATGGCCCAATGAAACGGAGACTTAGCTTCCTTTTCTTGCCAAACCTCAGGACACCTTTTATGGGTGCCACCTTCAGGAACACTTTATTACCAACATCAAACTCGAAGTCCTTATGTCGAACATCAGTTTAACTCTTCTGTCTACTTTGGGTTATCTGCATCCGAGCTCTAATCTTCTATATTGCCGCATTTGAAGTTCGAAAGAGTTTGAACCCTAACAACTTCCATTCACCAACCTCATCCCAGTAAACAGGGGATCTGCAACCTTTCCCATACAGGGCCTCAAAGGGCGACATGTCAATAGTAGCTTGATAACTGTTGTTATAAGCAAACTCTATCATATGTAAATGAGAGTCCCAACTCCTTGAAAACTCCAATGCACATGCGCGTAACATATCTTCTAATGTTTGTTTCAAATGCTTCGTCTGCCCATCTGTCTGTGGGTGAAATGTTGTTTGAAAATCTAACCTGGTACCCAACGCTGACTGAAGATTCTTCCAAAAACTAGATGTGAAATAAGGGTCTCTGTCAGACACGATAGACACTGGTACCCCATGCAATCTCACCGCCTCTTTCATGTATAACTGTTCCCACTTATTCACCAAGTAAGTAGACTTTCCAGGAATGAAATATGCTAACTTAGTGAGTCTGTCTACTACCAAATCATAGTAAAGCCCTTTGTTGTCTAGGGCAACCCTACGATGAAATTCATAGATACATTTTTCCACTTCCATTCTAGTACGCTTAAGGGTTGCAACAAGCCGACTGGCTTCTGCCTCGGAGCCTTCACTTGCTGACACACTAAGCACTTACCGACAAATTCTGTTATATCTGTTTTCATGCCATTTCAACAGTAGCAACATTTCAAGTTTTGGTACATCTTGATATTGCTAGAATGTATCGAAAATGGGGAATTGTGAGCTTCTAACAATAGTACACTTTTAATGTCACCATCTGCAGGTACGCATAAGCGTCCCTGACAAAGAAGGCCATTATCTACGGACATTAAGAACTCATCACCCTGACCTAACTCCACCTTGCAAAATTTCTCAACAAGGTAAGGATCACCCCATTGACCATCAATAATCTTCCATCTTATGGACGGTTGCACTGTCAATTGTGCCAAACATACAGTTACTTCCCCCATAGCTACTGTAATCTCAGCTCGTTTAAGATCCTTGCACATATGAGTTTGTTTGGTAATCAGGGCTACTGAATGGGTTGTATTCCTACTTAGAGCATCTGGCACTATATTGCCTTTCCTGGATGATACAGAATCTCACAATCATAATTCTTCACTAACTCTAGCCATATGCATTGCCTTATATTTAACTCTTTCCGAGTGAAGAAGTACTTCAGACTCTTGTGGTTCGTGAAAATTTGTGTCCTCTCACCATATAAGTAAGGTCTCCAAATCTTTAAAGCAAAAACTACTACTGCCAACTCCAAGTCATGTGAGGATAGTTTCGTTCATGGTTCTTTAATTGACGAGAGACATATGCAACCATCTTGCCTTGCTGCATCAGCATGCACCCCAATCCTTTCTTGTAGGCGTCACTATAAATAATGAAACTACCTTACCCATCTGATACCATAGGAATTGAAGCAGAAACAAACTTCTATTTAAGATCTTGAAAACTATCTTAACAAATCTTACTCTAAACAAAAGTAGGTCATTTTCTAGTCAATTGAGTTAAAGGAGTGGCTATGCGAGAAAAATCCTTCACAAAACGACAATAATAGCCTGCCAACCCCAGGAAACTATGCACCTCACTAACTGTGGTTGGACGAGGCCAACTTGTAACAACCTCAATTTTTGCAAGGTCAACAGATACTCTTTCCTTCAAAGCCAGATGTCCTAGAAATGACACTTGATTCAACCAAAACTCACATTTCAAAAACTTGGCATATAACTTATTTGACCTCAGGGTCTCTAAAACCTTTTGTAGATACTCCTCATGCCCTGTCTCTGTCTTCGAGTAAACCAAGATATCATCAATGAAAACTATGACAAAAGTGTCAAGGATTTTCTTGAACACCCGATTCATTAGGTCTATAAACACCGTCGGGGCATTTTTCAGGCCAAACGACATTAGTATGAACTCATAATGTCCATATTTGGAACGAAATGCAGTCTTGGGAATATCACTGTCCTTTATTCTCAACTGATGGCATCTCGAACGAAGATCAATCTTAAAGAAAACTATAGCCCCCTGTAATTGATCGAACAAGTCATCAATCCTAGAAAGGGAGTACTTCTTCCTGATGGTTACTTTGTTCATCTCCCTATAGTCAATGCATAGACGTAGTGACCTATCATTCTTTTTCACAAATAACACTGGTGCACCCAAGGTGAAACACTTGGTCATATAAAACCCTTATCAAGCAATTCCTACAACTGAATCTTGAGCTTCTTTAGCTCCGTTGAAGCCATTCTATATGGAACCCTTAAGATAGAAGTTGCGCCCGACTTCAACTCGATCAAAAAATCTATCTCCCAATACTGTGGCAACCCTACGAGATCATCTGGAAAAACATCTGGATAATTTTTTAGCATTGGATCTAAAGTCAAGAAGACCTCAGATTTTCTAGTGTCAACCACACTGGCCAAGATACCCCAGGTACCTTGGTTAAGCAATTTGCTGGTTTTCATAGTTGAAATCATTTTGGGCAAGACCACGTCCCAATCTCTTTAAACTTAAAGCTAACCCCCGTAGGAGAGTTAAAAATCACCTTCTTACGAGAGTAATTTATACTGGCATGGTTAGCAGCCAACCAATCCATGCCCAAGATCACATCAAAATCACACTTGTCCAAGACTATTAAAGTCACACCTAGCATACGATTTGCTAATTCAATCTGACATGATTTTATCTTTTCTTTTGCTAACATAATTTCCTCAGACGGAGTAGAAACTGATAGAACATAGTGCAAAGGCTCTAACTCCAACATGACATGCTTAACAAATATTGAGGATATGAAGGAATGAGATGATCCAAATTCAAACAACACCAATGCATATTGTCCTAAGATTGGGATCATACCTATCACAATAGTGACTGACTTCTTGGCCTCCTATCGGGTGGTTGAGTAGACACGACCTTGCTGTTACTGGTGCCTGCTCGAATCCCTCTTTCCATGACCTGCATAACACCTTCCATAGGGCATTTATCAACTGTGTGCCTTTCCTGCTTGCAATGAAAACAAACCCAAGAGCCAGCCAAACATCGTCTCTAGTGACATCTCCCACATAAGTTACATACTGGTCAAATTCTCTCCACCATTCCCAACTCGGCGACCTATTGCTTAAAGTGTTGAAACGATCTGTCTAAGTTCTGGCTCTTCTGATTGGAATGAGGACCGAAAGCCTTCTAATCTGCCTTCCTCTTCTGACCCAAGGAAGGTCATACACCAAATTTTCTTAAGTGCTCGTTCACTAGTTGAGAGTCCATCTCGGCCGCCAAACGAATTGCTTCAGCGTGAGTGGTTGGTTTAAAGGCTCGCACAATACCTCGTATACCGTCTTTCAAACCCTGGACGAAACTTTCTACCCTCATGGCCTCTGTAATAGCCAACTCCGAAGCAAAACGAGATAGTGTGTTAAACTTCTGATCATACTCCTCCACAAACATGTGCCCCTACCTCAGATCCAAGAACTTCTTTTGCTTATTGTACCTATCAGGTATGGGATACCGAATGGTAAAATATGGGTATGGGATGCCCTATTTATTGTATTTCTCTATAAAACTCAGAAACTCAGTCTTATATATCGGATGTATAAGTTACCATTGGAATTTTAGTCCAAGCGGGAGTTTGTTGGGTTTTGTATCATAAAACTCGTGGTTTGTAAACAATAGAACTTATTCTGAAAATTCAATAAGGTGTTATTGAAAATTCAATATTGGATAAGTACTTAAACTTTATGTGGAGATATAAAGGTGGATCAGGTTCGAGTAAATAGTCAAAATGATCTATAGTATATGAATAAGGTTGGGTACCTTATTCTGATAACAATATTGGATGTAACCTGCTCTATAGTTGTTACAAGGAGTTGTAAAGTGCTACAAACGAAGTGATCCTAATTTGTTCATGTTAGGACATGAGGAGTGGGGGTTTCCTTGTACAAAAGGGTTTGTACGAGATCAGACCACGAAATCAGTCAATCTTACTTTATAATGTTGTTTATTGTTTAAAACTGACTATTTCAAAGCGATGACCTAGGTAACTTGACCCTAATCCTGAACTAACTATGAACTCCTGTTTATTTAGAATTATCCTTAGATTTGCATAGGTCAGGGTTGGCTCAACATCGCCAACTCAATAGGCCTCCTATTTCAGGGGTAAGATTGGGTAGATAGTTGGGGACATAGGGTGCACGATGGAATTCACTCCTACCCGCTTTTAGGGATAGTAGAGAGGTTGTTCCCTTAAGTGCTGATTCTGGGTCTTGAACAAGGGGCTCCACCTTCTCATTGGCCCGAGAGGGAGTTGGTTTTGTTGATTGGATCACAAAACAATTGTTCATTAGGGGATCAGTGGGGACTTAAGAAACAAGAGGTAATTTCGGTGGTAAAATAGAGATTCGACCCAGCCGTTATTACGAACAACCTGTGAAGGGTTGACTTACTAATCATAGTTATGTCGAATAGACATACTACAGGCAGGGAAATTCATCTATGGGCTTTAGTGGAGTGACCCATTAGTTAACGAATGGGGGTTAGATTGGTCTAATGAGTTTAGCTGATTAATCTTGGATCGTTGGAGCCCATGATCTGTAGGTCCACGAGGTCCCTACTAGTTCAAAAATGGATTAGCTTTAGAGTAGCGTGATAAGTTAATTTAAAATGTTCAAATTAGAATCAAACGAAATTGGAGAATATATATTTAAATATGATTTGAATATATGAAGATAGATCTGTGTAAAATTAATTTAATATTGGATATTAAATTAATTAGAATTATTTAAATTGTTTAAATAATTATTTATTAATTTATTAGAAAATTAATTTATGAAATTAATAAATTTTGATTTTAGAAATCAAATATGATTTTAGAATCAATTTTGGATTTTGGAAATAGAAAATACATAAAAAGAACAATTGGATTTTTCCAACTTCATCTTCAAAGTAGCTCACAAACAACTCATTATCTTTAAGCTTCATTTACTCCAAGCATGAGCTGCATCCCATGCTACAAATCTCTTTGCATGATAGTCTGCAATGTATTGAAGAGATTGGAGTGAAGTTGAAGGATGACAACTGATTGAATGTCAGCTGAAAATTCGGGTAGAAGAAGTTGTTCTTCATTGGGTTGCTGCTGTGAGCATTCTCCAAGTTTCCTTTGATTCCAGCTTATTTTGAGTCCCACAACTCAATCTAGAGCACCAAGAGAATAGTAGGGAAGATCTTGATCTGCATAAAGATTTGGAGGAATTAGCAGTTGAAAATCGAGATTTCAATGGTTCTTCAAAGGTATATCTTGAAACCCATTAAATTTTGTTTGAGCATGCTTTCGTTTTTTCAAAAATTAATCAATTAGAGTGCTTATCGATTTTCGTCGCTTCCACTGCGTGCTAGTACCAATCCAACAGTACCTTAACTTAGCATAGAAATACTTTGCATAAAAGCGCTCCTTGAACTGCTTCCATGTCACAGGCTCACCTCTCACACCTATCATCCTCTCTACCGATTGCCACCAAATTTGTGTTTTATCAGTGAGCATGAAGACGACACATTGCACTTTATGATCTTCTTGGCATTTCATATCATGAAAAATTGTCTCAATAATCAACAATGTTGGGATTGATGTCATAAATCTAGTGTATTTTGTGGTTTGTAGTTTTGTTAGCATAAATTATTTATCTAATAAAATTAGATGTATTTTATTTGACATTTAGACAGCATTAATTCAATCCAATAAACTAAGATCCAAGATTATATGATGTCACTTAAACAGTATGTGGTTGATATACATGTGGCTCATGTTCAAGTAATAATCTAGAAGGTCTGCAGTAAATGAATGATGGTTGGGTGCCTTATCTTGGTAACACTGCCGATGCGACCCACTTTGTAATTGTTACATGAGATGTAAGTGTTACAAACAATATGAACCATATTGTTCATGTAAAGACATGTGAGTGTGGGTATCCTATATCAAAGAGTTCATACATAGATCAGACCACAAACTTTATAACACTGTTACTTGAAGAAACTAATATTTCACTAAGATGACCATAGGAGACTTGACCTTAATTCTGAGTGAGTTGTAAACTCTTGTTTATGACGGCAGTCCTTTGATTTGTATGGTTGGGAGTGGCCATGATAGCCGACTCATTAAGCCTACCATTTTGAGGATTTGTCTGATTAGGGAGCTGGGAACACAACTACACAAGATGGATTTCACTCATTCCCATTCCTTGGGAAAGTAGACAAATTGCTCCTTTAATAACTGGTTTTGGGTCTTGAACAATGAGGCCTCAACTTCTCATTAGCTCGATGATTGCTAGTTTATAGTTGGACTATAAACTGTTTGTTCATTAGAGGAATCAGTGGTACTTAAGGAGTTAAATGTAACTACAGGGGTAAAATAGTATTTTAACTCAGCTGTAGTTATGAGCATTTGTGAAGGGTCATCGCTCTGTTGATTGGTTATATCCATAAACATATAAATATATCTATAGTGCGAAGAATGCAACTATTGGTCTTTAGTGGAGTGATCGATAGCTAATGCCATATTGATTAACTGGATTAAAGGGGTTTAATAAATTAATTTCGTATCACTGAGCTTCTAATTTGTAGGTCTATAAGGTCCCCTTGTTAGCTCACTAAAGAACAGTAATGAGGAATGATTTAAATTGTTTAAATCAAATTAGAGAATTTTATATTAATGAGATTAATATATAATGGTTAATTATAGATATAATCTATAATCCAAATTATGTAAGAGAGATATATTTGAATAAAAGATTTATATGAATTGGAATCGTAAAGAGATGTATATATATAAATATGTGATATTTATATGTTAATTAATTCTATATTAAATATGATTTAATTTATTAATTAATGGTAATTAATTGATTAAAAATGATAGAGATTGGTAGATTAGTATAAATATATGATATTTTTCATCATTAATTAAATGTATATTAAATAAGATTTAATATATGGTCATTTAATTAATTTGTCAATTAATTAAATAAGGGTTATTTAATTAATTAGCACTAAGGGTATAAAGGAAAATACTTGGAGAAGGGGTTAACCTTTCTCCAAATAAATATATCTTTATAGCATATTTAGCGCTAGGGTTTTTTTATAGCCTCCAAACTTCCACCTTCTCTCTAACTTTTCTCTAAAAATTCTCTACCCTTTTCCTCCTCAAAAGTTCTTGGAGACCACTCTTCCAAGTTTTTTGGAATCCTAGAAAATAACAAGGTAACTTTGTTGGTGGTGGTGTCCTTCTTCATTGGAGAAGTTCGAGATCGTTAATAATAGTGGAAGAGGAAAGTTAGAAGAATCAACAAAGGTGAGTTTTGATTTCTTCTTTTCTTCCTTTTTCTAGCATGCTTATAGTTTTGTTTGAATGTTTATCCTACGAATGCATGTTTTATTTTATTATTTTTTGTTTCCATAAAAATCGAATGTCTAAATGCAAGACATTCACACGCTTCCACGGGAATTTGATTCCTTTAATTGGTATTGGAGCTAGTTTGTCTTGCATTTTGATTTTTTTTTTTTTTGAAACAAAAATCAATTCATGAGGTGGGTTAGTTTTGTTTGAATTTTTATTCGACGAATGCATGTTTTATTTTATTATTTTTTGTTTCCATAAAAATCGAATGTCTAAATGCAAGGTGTTCACATGCTTCCGCGCGAATTTGATTCCTTCAATTGGTATTAGAGCTAGTTTTTCTTGCATTTTGATTTTTTTTTTAAACAAAAATCAGTTCATGAGATGGGTTATTTGTCTGCATTTTTCTTGAAAATGTATGAGGTTTATTTGATTGAAAATTTCATTTATTGCCACCATAGATTGTAAAATTTTATGTTGATTTGATCAATGTAAGGGCCTATTGTTTGGGGATTTCATTTTGCAATTGAGTATGTATTTTTAGGTCGTTTGCGGTCAGAAACAAAGTTGTTCAGAGCCCAATTCTTATAAGAAAAACAAAGGATTTGCTTCTGTCTCGTGGCACTTGTTATCTTGACATGCGATGATGGCTTGTGACGAGAGGGCATGAGATGATGGCTTGTGGCGGAACACATTCCATGCAATGGGGTGATGGCCTTGCAAAGCAGAGGAGCTTGAAGGCAAGCGCGTCAACACATACCAAGCGTTGACACTTACAAGGTTGAACACAAACCCATGCGATAGGTAGCATACAAAGCTTGAAGGTAAGCACGTCAACGTATACCATGTGTCGACACTTACAAGGCTGAATGCAAACCCATGCGGCAAGTAGCATACCCATGCAGGGAGTTGATGCCTATACGGTGAAGGGACTTAGGCACAATGGATGTAATGCTCACAGTCGCATGCAGAGGGACGATGCCCATACGTTGAGCTTCATTATCCAACACATGCGGTACTTGAAACCCATTCATCTGCCATGTGTGGAGTTGAGAAAAAATCCCTTGTCCGTCTCAGTTTGTGCATGGAAGGTACATGGTAGATAGCTGATTGTAAGAGTCTATTCCAACGCAAAGATGACAGCTTTCCTTTGTAATTTTAATTTTGTTAAAATTAGGGTGCCAATATTTGGTCTATCGTAGCTTTTATATAGTTTTATATGCATGTGATGTATTATTTAACTATGTGTTTTATATGTTGCATAATCTATGTCATATAATTTTAAAATCCCACCTTAGGATAAACATGATCATGCATCATATAAATGTTATATGGATACATGGTTAATATAAGCATGCTCATGCATTATAATATAATTGATATATTATTTGAATGCATGTTTTGAGTAAGCTTATTCATGCATCATAAATATTATAATGTATGATGTAGAGAAATGAATATGTATATTTATTTTACATGTATGAAAACTATAAGCTTTATAATTAGATGAAAAATGAACTTTGCATTCAGCATGATATCACTTAGACTAATATAAACATTATATTTAATCAAAGTCGCCATAGTGCAGACGAAAATGGATTTTGACAAATTCATTGTTTTATAAAGGTTATAAATTCAATGAATTAGATTAAAATTGATAATCAAGAGTTGCATACATAAGTTTATTTTTTTTAAATGGTTTGAAATTGATTCACCTAGACTTATGCTAAACAAATTTTCAATGAGATTAGAAATAGATTAACCTTTTAATTCGTTTTAATAGGATTAAGATGAACTTAGTTAAAAGATTAAATTTATAAAGTAATTGCCATAAGGGACCTTTGTCTAAGGAACATTATGTCTAGGCTAAAGTTTTTAAGCTAATGGAAACGGAACACTTCTACCTGGGATTGGACTTGGAAGGTGAATTGGACAAATATTTTATAAGCATGCAATAAGTGATTATTTTCATTAAAAGAGTTTAATGAACAAAAACACATATTGTTAAACTATTCAATATAAATTTTATATTGAACAAATTTAACAAGGACTTAGTTAAAATAATTTAGCCTATTTTTTCTAAGTTAATAAACCCAAAAGGTAGACCACTTAGTGGGAGGAAAAAGGTATATATGATATGTCGTTTTTCACCCACATTCTTCTAAAGAGTTCACAGGGTAAGATTCATGCTCAGCCTCGTGGTTGGGCACACCCTCCCTTAAGAAGGTATTTGCATGGGTCAATATCAAGGTGAATGGAAAAAATGTTTATAGTAAGTGGGAGAAAGACGTGTGACAACATATCTTGCGGTCTCCTACATTAGTTTGCAATGTTTCTTTCATGCTCGGCCTCATGGTACCCTGGGCGCACCCTCCTTTAGGAAAGTATTTGCATGGAAGAAAGGCATTACAAACTCCAAAAATGGATAAGGCTGTTATAACCAATTGCACCAATTATGTTCTTCCCTAAGGCAAACTGGTTGGAGCAGGGTTATAGGGTTGAAAATGAAGGGTTACACTTACGATAAAACATTAAGGCAGTTAATGATTTATTGACCAAATGAATGATAATTAAATATTATATGAATAAGTAGTTATTCTAGAATAATATTTGATTGAAAGTGTCACTTCAGTGATAGGAATAACTGTACACCCTGAGGTGGCATTTATTTCAAATCACTAAATGCATCATTGCAAAATTCAATCTTGTTCGAGTTCACTAATTTTTTCTAAACTGATTGGATTAAAATGAAAAATTAATTTTTACATAAGTGTCTAATATAAGTAATATATTTTTGTATCAGCATGTCTAGCTCAATTGTTACTTTGCTTGGCACCGAAAAATTAACTAAAGAAAATTATATAACTTGGAAAAGTACAATGAATATAGTTTTGGTAGTGGATGATCTCAAATTCGTTCTCATGGAGGAATGTTCTCCAGCTCCTGGGCACAACACATCACGAATTATTCATGATACTTATGAGAAGTGGACCAAGGCCAATGATAAGGCAAAGGTCTATATTTTGGCAGACTTATCTGAAGTCCTAGCCAAAAAAGATGAGACCATGATCACTGCATGCTAGATCATGGAATCATTATGTGACATGTTTGGAAAACCTTCCTTACAAGCCCTGTATGATACTATTAAGTTCATTTTCAATGCGTAGATGGTTGAAGGATCGTCTGTTAGGGATCATGTCCTTAACATGATGAACCATTTTAATAGCGCTGAAATGAATGAAAATCTCATAAATGAGTCCAATCAGGTAAGCTTTATTATGCAATCGCTACCGGATAACTTTCTACAATTTCGTAGCAATTGTGATATGAACAAAATTGATTACAACCTCACCACCCTCCTTAACGAGCTACAGATTTTTTAGTCTTTAGTGAAAGCCAAAAGAAATAATAGGGAGGAAAATGTTGTCTTCTCCAATAAGAAAAAGTTCATTGGATGTTCGACCTCTGAAACTAAATTTGTGCCTCCCTTTTTATCTGGTGTGAAGAAGTGGAAAAAGAAGAAAGGTAGAGAAGGAAATAAAGCCACTACTACTGCTGCTGCCCGAAAGGGCAAGAAAGTCAAAGTTGCAAAAGGAATCTGATATCATTGCAACCAAGATGGGCGGAAAAGGAATTGAAATAATTGAGAAAAATAAGGAAAAAAAGATAAATATGGTTTATTAGTTCTCTGGAAACAGTTAGTAGCGGGAGAGATGATTCTCCGGGTTGGAACAGGAGAGGTTGTCTCGACGGTTGCAGTTGGGAGTGTGAAGTTATTTTTTTGAATCAAAGTTTATGTTGTTAGACAATGTTTACTATGTTCCTAATTTTAAAAGGAACTTGATTTCAGTTTCATATTTGTTAGAACACTCTTTTAATGTATCTTTTGTTCTAGATAAAATGTTTGTCTTGAAAAATGATAGTGATATTTGTTCTACAACAAACGTAAGCAACTTATATGTACTAAGGTTGTCAGTATCTAAAATGCTCCACAATATTGAAATGTTCAACACTGCAAGAACTAAAACTGAGAAAAGGAAATTTTCTCCTAAAGATATTTATCATCTTTGACATTTAAGACTATGTCACATTTATCTCAATAGGGTTGAGAGATTGGTAAAGAATGAATTTCTAAACGAGTTAGAAGAAAATTCTTTAGTTGTATGTGAATCTTGTTTAGAAGGAAAAGTGACAAACTGACCTTTTACTGGAAAAGGCTATAGAGCCAAAGAACCCTTGGAGCTTATACACTCAAACCTTTGTGGTCCAATGAGTGTAAAAGAAAAGGGGGGTTTGAATATTTTATCACTTTTACGGATAATTATTCAAGATATGGGCATGTTTATCTAATGCAATATAAGTCTGACATACTTGAAAAGTTCAAGGAGTATAAGGCTGAAGTTGAAAATTTGTTAGGTAAAAAGATTAAAATGCTTCGATCAGATCGAGGTAGAGGGTATATGGATATTGAATTCTAAAACTATATGGTAGAAAATGGAATCATATCTCAACTCTCAGCACCTGGTACACCTCAACAAAATGATGTATTAGAAAAGAGAAATAGAACCCTGTTGGACATAGTTCGCTCTATGATGAGTTATGCTTCTCTACCTATCTCGTTTTGGGGTTATGCAGTGGAGACTACAACTTACCTTTTAAACCAGGTTCCATCAAAGAGTGTTATTGGAAGACCTTTTGAATTTGAGAGGTTGTAAAAATAGTTTACGATATCTTAGGATTTGGGGATGTCCAACACATGTGCTTGTGGAAAATCTAAAGAAATTGGAACCACGTTCAAGATTATGCCTATTTGTAGGTTATTCTAAAGAAAGGAGAGATGGTTTGTTCTTCGATCCAAAAGAAAACATAGTATTTGTATCGACAAATGCTACTTTCTTAGAAGAAAACCATATTAGAGAACATAAGCCAAGGAGCCAAATCATATTAAATTAAATTTTCAGAGAAACCACTAAAACTTCAACAAGAGTTGTTGAAGAGGCGAGCACTTCAACAAGAGTTGTTGATGTTGTTTCATCTAGTCAAACACATCATTCCCAAGTATTGAGAGAGCCTCGATGTAGTGAGAGGATTGTAACCCAATCTACTCGCTATTTGGGTTAAACAAAAACTCAAACTGTCATATTAGATAATAGGGTTGAGGATCCATCTTCTTACAAGAAGGCAATTGTTGATGTTGACAAAGATGAATGAATCAAAGCCATGGATCAAGAAATGGAGTCTACGCACTCCAATTATTTTTGGGAGCTTGTAGATCAACTTGATAGAGATAAACCCATATGTTGCAAATGGATCTATAAGAGGAAACTAGGTGTAGATGGAAAGTTGCAAACTTTTAAGGCTAGACTAGTAGCAAAGGGTTATTCCCATGTTGAGGGGGTGAACTATGAAGAAACTTTCTCACTTATTGCTATGATTAAGTCTATCCAGATTCTCTTATCTATTGCCGCATATTATGACTATGAAATATGACAAATGGATGTCAATACTGCATTTTTGAATGGTAATGTAGACGAAACCATCTACGTGACCCAACCAAAGGGATTCATTGAACAAAGTCAAGAGCAAAAGATTTGTAAGCTTAATCGGTCCATTTATGAATTGAAACAAGCATCTCGATCTTGGAATATAAGGTTTAATGCTGCAGTCAAATCTTATGGCTTTGATCAAAATGTTGATGAGCCTTGTGTTTACAAGAAGATCATCAATAGTTCAGTAGCTTTTCTTGTGTTGTATGTGGATGATATCCTACTCATTGGGAATGATATAGGTTACTTGACTATCATTAAAGAATGACTAGCTTCTCAATTCTAAATGAAATATTTGGGTGAAGCACAATTTATTCTAGGGATCCAAATTATAAGGGATCAAAAGAACAAATCACTAGCTTTGTCTTAGACATCCTATAGTGACAAAATGCTTGTCAGATATTCGATGCAAAATTCTATGAACGGTTTGTTACCTTTCAGACATGGAATTATCTCGTCTAAGGAATAGTGTCCTAAGACACCACAAGAGGTTGAGGAAATGAGACAAATTCCCTATGCATCTGCAGTGGGTAGCCTTATGTATGCCATGTTGTGTACTAGACTCGACATCTGTCATGCAGTGAGAGTAGTTAGTAGATATCAATCCAATCGAAAATTTGATCACTAGATAGTAGTTAAGGCTATTCTCAAGTATTTTAGAAGAACGAGCAAACTATATACTTGTGTATGGTATTAAAGATTTGATCTTTACAGGATACACTGACTCTGATTTTCAGACTGATAAGGATTTAAGGAAACTCACATCAAGATCAATGTTCACTCTGAATGGAAGTGCTATAGTATGGTGCAACATTAAGAAAGCTTATATTGTGGATTCTACCATGGAGGCTAAGTATATAGCTGCTTGTGAAACTGCTAAAGAAGTCATTTGGCTCAGAAAATTTCTCATGAATTTGGAAATTGTTCCAAATATATCCTTTCCTATCACACTTTACTATGATAACAGTAGTGCTGTGGAAAACTTCAAGGAGCCTCATAGCAACAAATGTGGAAACATGTAGCGCGCAAGTATCATCTTATTAGAGAGATTGTGCAATGGAGAGATGTGATTGTCATAAAGATTGCCTCATAGTACAATATTGCTGATCCATTTACAAAGACTCTCACAACTAAAGTTTTTTAGGGTCACCTAGAGGGTTTGGGTCTACGAGATATGAGTTGTCTAAGCTAGGGTAAGTAGGAGATTTTATTGGGTATATTGTATGCCCTAATTTATTGTTTTGTACATTGATACTTTACTTTCCCACTCATCTTTTATTGTGTTTTGGTACATTCCACTAGTTTTAGACAAGTGGGAGATTGTTAGGATTGATGTCTTAATCTAGATCAAAGCAAAATCAGAGGTATTTTATTTGACCTTTAGAAACCATTAATTCAATCCAATAAACTAAGATCCAAAGTTATATGATGTCACTTGAACAATATGTGGTTGACATACAAGTAGTTCATATTCAAGTAATAACCTAAAAGATCTGAGTAAATGGATGAAGTTTAGGTGCTTTATCCTGGTAACACTGCAGAAATGACCCGCTTTGTAATTGTTACATGAGATGTAAGTGTTACAAACAATATGAACCATATTGTTCATGTAAAGACATGTGAGTGGAGGTATCCTGTATAAAGGAGTTTATACATAGACCGGACCATAAAATAATTAGTTTCTCTTTATAACACCATTACTTGAAGAAACTAATATTTCACTAGGATCGCCATAGGAAGCTTGACCTTAATCTTGAGTGAGTTGTGAACTCCTATTTATGATGGCAGCCCTTTGATCTGTATAGGTGAGAGTGGCCATGATAGCCAACTTAATAAGTCTACCATTTTGGGGATTTTTCTGATTAGGGAGTTGGGAACACAGCTACAAAAGATGGAATTCTCTTCACATTCCTTAGGAAATCAAATAAATTGCTCCCTTAATAGATGGTTTCAGGTCTTGAACAATGAGGCCTCTGCCTCTCACTGCCATGAGAGATGCTAATTTATAGTTAGACTATAAATTGTTTGTTCATTACAGGAATTAATGGTACTTAAGGAGTTAGATGTAACTACAGGGGTAAAACAGTATTTTGACCCATTTGTAGTTATGAGAATTTGTGAAGGTTCATCGCTCTGTTGATTGATTATATCCATGGACACAGAAATATATCTACGGTGCAAAGAGTGCAACTATCAGTCTTTAGTGGAGTGTTCAGTAGTTAAATTAATATTGATTAATTGGATTAAAGGAGTTTGATCAATTAATCTCATATCATTGAAGTTTTTAATATGTGGGTTCATAAGGTCCCCTTATTAGTTCACTAAAGGATAGTAATAAGGAATGATTTAAACTGTTCAAATCAAATTAGGGAATTTTATATTAATGAGATTAATATATAATGGTTAATTATAGGTATGATCTATAATCCAGATTATGTAAGAGATATATTTGAATAAGATTCAAATATTAGATTTATATGAATTGGATTCATAAAGAGGTGTGTACATAGAAATATGTGAAATTTATATGTTAACTAACTCCATATTAAATATGATTTAATTGATTAATTAATGGTCAATTAATTTATTAAGAAATAATGGAAATTAGAGGTTAGTATATATATATATATATATGATATTTATGATAATTAATTAAATAAAGAAAAATACTTGGAGAAGGGGTTAACCCTTATCCATATAAATATATCCTTATAGCTCATTTAGGGCAAGAGTTTTTTTTTTTTTTTTTTTTTTTTTATAGCCTCTAGACCTCTACTTTCTCTCTAACTTCTCTCTAAAAATTCTCTGGTATTTGAGGGTCTTGGATTTTTGGATCCTGAATTTGTGGATCCCTATCATGTGGATCCTCATCTTGAGCTGGATCTTAATCCTAAACCGTCAAATTCTGTCCTTCGGGATCTTGCCCCCTTCTGGTAATCCTATGACTGCCTCTTCCCCTAGCACATACCATTTCCTGGCAATCGTTCGTAACCCATCTTTAACAATTTTCTTTACCAGTAAAATATGTTAATCATGACCATAATCTCAAATAAGAGTGCATAATAATCTAAAATCTTTTCGTAAGGGACATAACTGGTGATGACGAAGAATTTGTAGATGTCCAAAAGGGACAATTTAGACTTACCTAGTAAGTCAGTCTACAAAACCCAAAACATAGGCTCTGATACCAACTGTAATAACCTGACTTTCTAAGACATCTCATAGGGTCGTTACTACATGCATGCATAAATATTTACATCAAAAATAAGAAAAAAAAATGGACTATTTCACTAAATAAAGAATTTTAACAAAATTTCATCTCAAAATTTAATAATGTTTAATTCAGGGTACCTTTAAAATACAAATATTCAAATAAAAAAAATTAGCTCAAAAAAAAAAAAAAACCCTAACACCTAAATTTTGTCAAAAACAAATTCATGAAAAAAAAACTGTGAAACATGATAAAGACATGAATTCAAATGCAGAAGCTTTTTCTAGCCCCATTGGCACTGTCACAAATTCCTCTTATCAGTCGCTCAAGTATCCTTGCTCTTACTTGAAAAAAACATGTAAACATAAAGGATGAGTATAAAATACTCAGTATGTGATCCTATTATCGGGATCAGGCTATGTATTCACATGAATGAATGCTTAGGCTAGTGGGTCAAGCAAAACGTAACTGTTTCTGAATGGAAACTAACGGGATAACATATCTTGTGTTAACTCACATGTTTAGTGGTTTGATAATACACCATCAAACATGGAAAAAGAAACATTAATGTGAATTTTTCGATTCACGCATGTCTAGCGGCTTGATGGCGCACCGTCAAAACATGAAACTGGACCCGTCGGTCCCCTGAAATAAAATATGCATTGAGGCAAGACGGTAAATCACCCCTACCGGTCAAATCATGCATCACATACATAAACTTCATGAGTAAACCCACAACACAATTCATAACACAACATATAGATTTAAACATGCTCAAACTTCTCATAACATTCATGCAACCAAAAGAGTATCACAAATTCCAAACTATGCTTCTAGAATTCATTAAATAACTTGATAAGTCTAAATTAAGGCGCTTGGCATGAGGGCTGTTGGGAATGTCCTAAAACTCGTAGTTCGTAAATTTTGTGTTAAACATTCTATTTATCAATAAAATATTATTGTGTATTTTATTCAATAAAGTTGTTGATTTTTCATTCTATTATAAAAATCCAATAAACATATCCATGACTATAGTATGAATACTTTAACTTTATGTGGTGACATAAATAGGATCAAGTTAATAGTATATGGCCTAAATGGTCTATAAGTATATGGATGAAATTGGGTATCTCATCCTGGTAACACTATTGTATGCAACCCATTTTGTATAGGTAATACAAATGATGTGATCCACAGATCATTCATGTAGAGACATGTGGGTAGGGGCATCCTATGCAATGAGTTTGCATATAGACTAGACCACGAAATATTCACTTTTCTTTATAATGACCGTTTACTGTTAAAACTGATTATTTCATACTTAAGGTAACCTAGGATAACTCGATCTTAATCCTGAGCTAACTATGAACTCCTGTTTATTCGGGATTATCACTTGATCTGCATGGGTGAGAGTAGTTCGACAGCACTGCTCAATAAGTCTTTCATTTTGGGGATAAGATCGGATGAATAGCTGGGGACATAGTCCTACAAGATGGAATTCACTCCTATGAATTTTAGGATTAGCAGATAGGTTGTTCTCTTAAGTATAGATTCCAGGTCTTGAACAATCAGGGCCCCGCCTTCTCATGGTAGAGAAAGGACATGATTCATAAGGAATGAGATGTATTTACAAGAGTAAAATGGAAATTTTGACCCAACTGTAATTATGAACGATCTGTGAAAGATCGACTTACTGAATATGGTTTATATGGACAGAAATATATCTATAGTGAGAAGAGTGCAACTATCATGCTATAGTGGTGTGTCTTGATAGTTAACGAATAGTAATTAATTCGACTAAAGAGTTTTAACGAATTAATTACATATCGTTGGAGCTCATGATTTGTAGGTTCATTAGGTCCCTCTACTAGCTCATTAAATTGGAATAACAAATTGAGTATTGATATATGAAATTAAGGTTATGAATTTGAAATATTCAATTTCAATTTTTAGGGTTTTTTTTTCGATTGATTGTATATGATACAATTATAAATGTTTAATTTAATTGTAATTAAATGGAATTGGAAAATAAATTAATATTTAAATTCTGATTTAAATATAAAATTGATTCATTGGTGATATTAATATTTTATTAATTTAATATTTAGATATTAAATTAATATTATTAAAAAAATCAATTTAAATTATTTTTATTTAAATTAATTATTTTGAATTAATTTAAATAAAATGATTTTTTGAAATCATTTTAAGTTAATGGGTTTTTCCAATTTTAGGAAAAACTCACTAACATGTTTTATGGAATATCATTAAATTCCAATTGTTCTTGGTGATGGTTTTCAAGCTGGAGCTGTCCAACATGCAACCATATACATTTGCATGTTTTTTACCTATATATTAAAACTCCATGCATGAAGATCGAGAAGAATGCTGAAATATATTTTTCTGAATTGATAACCTAAAAACCCTACTCTCGTTCTTCATCAATTCAACTTGTCCAAGTGTTTCCAGCACACATTCTAGGTTGAGCATAATAGAGAAGATCTCGGTGGTAGTCCTCTCGGTGATTCAAGCTCTATCTTGGTATTTTTCAACTGATTTCGTGGAGGAATCTTCAAAGGTAATATGTGTTTCAAACCCTATTTTGAATATCATATGATCAACATGCTTAAAATTCAAATTAAATGTAGCTTAAGTGCTTATTGATTCTATATTCTTCCGTTGCATGATATATCATTCCTTCAAAGGCATCGATAACAATGTCACTTACATCAAGGCTTAAGCTCAAATAACAGATGAAATAATCCCCTTCTTAGCTTAGGAATATTGGACCAGGGTCCCTAATGTAAAACACAACATTCAATTTCAACTTTTGGGGCCAATTCCAAAGCAAATAAAAACTCACTGCAATGATCCCCAAATCTTACCAAAAACACCCTTACAAGTACTAGACAGTCTACTTGAATGCCTTAAATCTCAACTTCAGTCTCTTAAATTAAAAATAAATAACCACTAAACCAAAATTTACAATAGACAACCAAGATCTTTAAGAAAACCAAAGAATCCCACCTAAAACAGTCAACCGTACCTAAACCCAAATTCTAGCAAAAACTCCAAAAGAACAACTTTGGACGACGCACGATCCCACTGGATGGAACCCACGATTGGCGCTAGACAAAACCACGTTAGCGCGGTTGGAACCCACAAATGGCGATTGATGGCAAGGACGAGCAACGATCAACGGCGAGGATGAAACTTACGAATCGAGTGGCTAGATGGCGAGGACGACGATTTCACTCGTAGCTAGCTTCAACATGCTGAATGGGAAAAAAATGAAAAAGGAGGGGAAGGAGGCTGCTCGCGCGTCAAGAAAAAGAAGAGAGATTTTTTTTATTTTTATTTTTCTCTTTCTTTCAGTCCTAACAAAAGGCGAGCACTGGAATGAGAAAGGCTTATAGACTCATGAGGCTGAACGACACATTCGAAAACTAAAGCGCACACTCGAAAGTACTTCGAAAGGTGTCAGCAGTTGCAAGGAGCCAAAGCCTGTGATGTTCGCCCACTGGTATAACTCAACGATAGAGTATCGCCTTAGCATGGTGGAAGTCATTATTTCGAGCTTGATTATCCCTAAACCCAATGTGAGTTTTTCTATTTTGACTTGCTCCCCCACCATGATCGAATGAGAAAGGATAAGAGGCTCGTGAGATTGACGTGAGGGGGTGGGAATGGTTGGTCGAAGCTATGCATGAGTGGATCCCAAGGGGAGAGGAATTGGTCAAGCCTTTTGCAATTCCTCTTCTTAATAGACCCTTAGGAGAGTAAAGATCAAGAAAAGAGAGAATGAAGGTTCAATTGTGCACATATATATAATTACATATATATATTTCCTTTTCCTTAATACATCCTAATTCTAATTCCAATATTCCTCCCCCTTTCCTTCTTAAACAACAAATTTTAATCAAACGAACATCCCAAATTAAAATATCAACTAAATCCAAATAATTCAATTATTCCCAAATCAAAGGGAGATAATTAATAAAAAAAATTTAATCAATTAAGTTCAAGTTAACCAATGAGGGCTTTACAATTATCTCAATTTGATTTCGAATTTCTAAAATTAAAGAAAACTGAAATTCAATAATTCGAGATAATTATCTTAAATTTTCTGAAAAGTTGGGATGTCACGAAAAGTATCCTCAAACTTTAGAGAAATATAAAAACATGTATGTCTTTGATTTTTCTCCCGAAATCAAAATAGACCCCCAAAAAATATGTTTCTTCTGAAGTGATTCCAAAAAAATCTACCACACAAAATTATTTGCTTTTCTCACAAAATTTGCATCTTTAGATATATCTAAAATTGCTAACTAGAGATGGATGAAACTCATTTGTACATTAAATCAATATTTTATGTCATTAAAAGTACAACAAAAACAAACCATTAATTATGAGATGAAATGGATTAAACTTTATCCATATCATCATTAAAAAGAGATAGTCCACCATTACTACCTTATAATTATTTTAATTTCATGTTTTTTTAGACAATTAATTTCATGTTATTACTACTACTTTTTTTTTGGAAAACATTTCCTTTCTTTTTCACAAGTACAATCTGACCAATTATTGTTGTACATAGAAGATTGAATTCTTTATTTATTTTTAAAAACATAATAATTTAAATGACTATTTTTAAAATTATATATATATATATATATATATATATATATATATATACTGGAAGTCTTCTACTGAAAAAGTGTCGGTGGTTCAAGTACAACCCAAAAAGGAAAAAATAATTACATTGGAAAACCAAAAGGAAAAAAAAACCTTTTTTTTAAAATTTTTTTACTGCAAATTGAATTTGGGAATAAAGAAATCTCACCTCTTAATTACCATAATTTAATAGTTCTAATTATTGACTTTGTGTTTAAGCAAATTCAACCTACTGACTACGATTAGTCAGCTAATTAGTAGACCCCACTCTTTACCTTTATTAATTAATATAATTAATCTTAATTACTATTTGCTACCAACCAATCAAGTGCTTGGAAAGTGTAATTTGTAAATGTGTAATGATAAGTTTGTAACCGTGTGATCTAAAAAGAAACAAGAGTGGACCCCACTTCCCATTTCACATGTTTTCACTAGCCACGTTACCTGTTTTTTTATTTAGAATATTTTTGGTTAACATATTAACCATTGCTGAAACAAAAGGGGAAAATTCTCTAATTTGTTTATTATAATTTATATTTGGTGTTTAAGTTTCAAATTAATATGTTCTTATTGATAACTATTTCGACTTTTATTTTTTGTTTTGAAAATTTAACTTCCATTTTTTTCTTTTGTTATCTACTTTTTATATATGATTTAGAAAACCAAACCAAAGTTTTAAAATTAAAAAAAAATAACTTTTAAATTTTTTTTTCTTTTTTTTGAAATTTGACTAAGAATTCAACCATAATCCTTAAGAAATATGTAAATCATTGTAAGAAATAGTGAGGAAATAAGTTTAATTTTCAAAAATCAAAGACAAAAAACGAAATGGTTACCGAGCGGGGTCTACATTGTTATTTTTTTATTTTGAGTTTAATTTTTATTATGCCTCTATATTTTAAAATGTTACATTTTTTTAGTTTGAAATTTTGCTTCCAGGAGGTATTTGGGTTTTAGAATTTACCATTTTACTTTTACCTTTTCACTAAATATTTGCTTTCGATTTCAATCTTTGGTGTTACTCTATGTTAATTCACTAGCTTTACTCATTTTCATCATTATTTTACAAATTTTCATATCCTAATGATTTCAAATTAATTAATTGAAGATTAACGACAAACACTAAAACTGAACATAAATAAGAACTCATGGTAAAAATGTAAAATAATGAGATAGACATTAAATAAAAATAAAACTTAAAACTCAAAAGTTGAAAATCTAGGGATAACTCACAAAGCTTGAGATAGAAATATAACTTTTTAAAATTTAGTAACGAAATGAAAACTACATTAGAAACTAAAAGATATTTTTGTTTTCAAATAAAAACACTTAAACTACGGAGGGAGGAATTTTAACCACTTTCCTAGCTTTCAATCTTACTTGTAAAAAGTCTAATTGTATTTTGTAATAAGGAAATTCTTACAAACCGAATCACTATGCCATGTAAAAAATTATTGTTGGTAACACTAAAGACATGTTTGGACATTGAGTTAAGTCATAAAATCTAGAATTAATATGTTCGAATAAAAAAGTCTATATTTGGAGTGTAGATTTTTTAAAATATAATTACTCGACAAATGTACAAAAGAGAGAGGGAGAGTAAAATAAAGTATCTTGATAAATATGTAAACTTCGATAGTATATATGATTAAAGTTATTGGAGTTAGCCTAACACCCAATAAAATCAAAATAAAACACTTGATGAATTTATACCAATCAAATTTTTTGAAAGAGTTACTCTAAAAAGTGGGAAAACCATTAATAAACAACAATTGTTCGTTCTTTTTCGATATGCCGCTCCACGATC
Source organism: Benincasa hispida (assembly GCF_009727055.1). Taxonomy (NCBI): domain Eukaryota; kingdom Viridiplantae; phylum Streptophyta; class Magnoliopsida; order Cucurbitales; family Cucurbitaceae; genus Benincasa; species Benincasa hispida. The sequence continues at coordinate 80,712,506 of NC_052357.1, read as the reverse complement.
AAGAGCAAAAGAACTAAGTAGTGGGGAAGACAAAAAAAAAAAAAACTCCAAACTTTCATAGCCTTAAGCGAGAGATTTGTTGTTTAACTGTTTCAGCACGAGTGGAGTAAAAACAAAGCTAAAGATTTCCCGTTTGAAAAGATGAGTGTTTCATTCTTGTTTCGATAGGGAAGAAAGGGTCGAAAGAGATGGGGGACGGTCCTCTCGAACTAAAAAAATTCTTGAAAGTATAAGAGTTTTAAATCAATGAAAAGTGATCTCAATAATAATCAATATATGGTTGTTCGCTTATTTCCTCAAAGTGAGGAGTTCAAATATTATTAGGAAAGTAGGAAGAGGCTAAAGTAGTAATTGAAGAAATGGGTTTGGAAATAAGTTGGGTTTAGATTGGAGAAAAGGAATGAGCAACCCAAAGGCTTAAAAAGGAAGCTTGGAATTCAAGTTAAAAGAGAGAAAATTTTGTTGTTTTAGTTTTTATTTTTGACAGAAAGGAGAGAGAGGAAGAAGATAGGAACCAATCCAAGCAACTCAGAGATTCCTCCCAACCCAATTCTCTGAGTTGTAAACAAGCAACCACTTACTCACTCTCACTCCTCTCTTACCTTTCTCTCTCTACATTCCTTCTTCTTCTTCTTCTTCATTTCTGTTCCATTTTCTTCCTCTGTTCCCAAATCCCTCAATTCCCCATTTCAAATCACTATGCCCGACGCCGCTCCCAAACCCTCCGTCAATGGCGCCGCCGCCGCCCCACCTCCCGCCACCAACGGCACTATCCCTCCTTCCTCTGCCAAACCACAGTTCCGTCAACAGCCTTACCGTCCTCCTCCCTACCGGAACCATCGTAATCACCACCGAAGCCGTCGAAATCTCTGCTGCTGCTTCTGCTTTTGGACCATCATTATCGTTCTAGGGCTTATTCTTCTAGCCGCCATTGCTGGTGCCGCTCTTTACGTCTTGTACCGCCCTCACCGCCCTCAATTCACTATCTCCTCCCTTCGAATTTCCAATCTCAATCTCACTACCAACGCTGAATCCTCTGCCTCTCACCTCTCATCCCTATTCAATCTCACTCTCTCATCCTTTAACCCTAATTCCCACATTACCTTCTCTTACGACCCTTTCACTCTCTCCACTTTCGCCAATTCTGTCCTCCTCGCCAATGGCTCGATCCCGGCTTTCACCAGCGGCACTAAGAACCAGACGGTTTTCCGAGCCTTAATGTCCGGCGCTGAAGATCTCGACGCGGATTCCGTTACGAGTCTCAGATCGGATCTGAGGAAGAAAGGGGGAACTGCTCTGACGATCGAGATGGATACGAAAGTGAAGGTGAAAATTGGCCGAGTGAATAGCAAAAAGGTCGGAATCAGAGTAAGCTGTGAGGGAATTAAAGGAATTCCGCCGAAGGGGAAGTCGCCGACGGTAGCCTCTGTTTCCGACGCCGATTGTAAGGTTGATCTCCGGATCAAGATCTGGATATTCACTCTCTAATTACTCGGTAACAAATATTATATAATATCTTTTTTCTTTTTTCCTCTTAGTTTGTTTTTGTTTTGTACTTTTTTTTCCCTTTTCTTTTGAGAATTTTTTAGAGAGATTAAAAAAAAGAATTAAAAAAATTGAGGTTGTGAGAATGAGTGATTGGGTAATTTGGGTTAAAAGTTACCATCCTTTTTCCCTCTACTTTCAGCAATATTTTTCTTTTACATTTCAGTTAATACGATGAATGGTTGTATAATTGGTTGGAAATTTCAAGGCTCATTCAAATTTTCCTACATTTAATTAATTTTGGTGTGTGAAGTGATGATATGATATTAAATTTATCATAGTACACTAATTAAAAATTTTAAGTTGATTGATGATTTAACATAATATCAGAGTTGGAAGCCATGAATTTGAACTCCCTAATTAAAATTAATATTGAATTTTACTTATGGACTAGCTTTATAATAAATTGTTAAGTTACAAGTAATAGAAAATATTAGACTGTTGATATAACATTAAAAATTTTAATACCTATCAACTTAAGATAGATTTATTTCGTCTAACATATGTCTACCTACTAGATGAATAAATAATTAACATGTCGTATAGATTTATGACAATAGTAAACTGGAGGGTTAAAATTGAAATGTTTTGGGAAAAAATTAATAATTTAAAATGAAAAATAATCTGTTTTTCTATTTTTGTTGATAGGTGGAATTAAGTGTATAAATGTGAAAGTAGTTAGGTCTAGTGAAGAAAATTTCAATATAAGAGTTTTTTTTAAGAAAAGAATAAAATATTATTTACAAATTTATTATAGGAAAAGGGAATTAAAAATTGTAGGAGAGTGAGATTAATTATAATAAAGAAGGACATTGATTTTTGTAGTTAGTTTGGGATATTGGACAAAACGTCATTAATGAATACAGCGCCCTATGCTCTGTTAAAAAAAAAAAAAAAGTAATATATTGCTTGAATCACGGTAGATGCTTCCATGTGTATTAATCTAATAATAATTTTTTTTATAAGCATTAATGTAATTATTATAATAAGAATAAGATTGAAATAAAATCTATAAGATAAATAAAAAGAATAGTTATTGAAATTAGGAGGCACGTGAGGAGGGCGTGATAATGCCGTGGGAGAGAAGGGCATTTGGAATAATGTCAGAGATGGGGTTTGGTTGAGGGTTCTCTTTTCCTTTACAGCCATTCTTGCCCCTTTCTTTTTCCTTTTTTTCCCCCTTTTTTCATTCAACTTATTAATATAAGTAAATTTAGTGAAGACTCAACTATATTTTAAAATCGATTTAAGATGTGTTTAGATTGAATTTTTAAGTATTTAAATAAGTATATATAAGTGCAAAAAAAAAAAAATATTTATAAGTCCTTAGAAAAATTAAGCCATTAACTTGGTAGTAATTAACACACCTTTTTTTTTTCCTCAAAGTTGAAGGTTGATTATCTCGTTTAAAATCGAATGTTTGATATCCACTAAAAAAAATTCAAAATCTTATAATTCTTAATATTATATAAATAAAAAAGAAAAATCTCAATTAATTAATTCCTACAAGTATAGAAATTGGTAAGTTGACTCATGTGAGTATTGGTTGGTGAGGTTGTGCTAGCTAAGTCAACTTTTCTTCTTCTTCTTTTGAAAAATACAATAGAATTAAATGGTCTGGAATTGTCGGTAGAAAAGTCATGAATCCACCCTAAAAAAATGAAAATTCCCATTAGGTTAATAATTTATTATCGAACTATTTCAAATAACAATAAGAAAATAGTTTCTTATCGAACTTTTAAGTATAATTCAATTTATTAAAACAATAGTTCAAACTTGTATGATCTTATAATGGTAGATTAATATGTTATCTGTAATATATTACCTAAGTAATGCCATGCATCATGCTCTTCTTTACCTAGAGATTGGATTGCCAATTTGCAATGTATTATGAATAATAATCCTCATCCTTTTTCTTCAAATAATTCACTCTGGCTTATTATTGTACAATCAAATATGACAACTTTTCCATTAAAAAAAAAAAAAAGAAATTCTATGAAACATAAGTTTTATTTGTAGATAATGATGTACTAAGAATAATTCTTGACAATCATGTTACAAAAGGCAATTCCACCTTTTTCTTTATTTTTCTCTCTATTTCCAATTATGGTTTCTGGGATAAATTCGTTTTTAGTAACCTTTCATATTTCATAGTTTTACAAACATGTTTCCAAAATTATATTCAGATTTTAGAAAATAATCAAAATTTTACCGAAACCTTTTTTTTCTTCTTGTTTTGGTTTAAAAAACAAACAAACAATCTACATTGTATGTAAATACATTTTTTTTAGAAAAATTATTTCAAATGACAAAACTGCTGAAAAATATTTACAAAATATAGTAAAATTTCAGAATCTATCAATGATAATTGATTGACATTAAAAGTTTATCGGTATTTATCATTTATAGATTTTGAAAATTTGCTATATTTGACCTTGATAGAAGTCTATCCATGTTTATTAGTATCTATCGTTGATAGATTCTGAAATTTTACTATATTTTGTAAATATTTTGATTATTTTTTTATATTTAAAAATAATCCTTGTTTGATTGTGTATGAAAAAAAAATGGAGAAATTTAAGACAAATAACTAAAATATTAAAAAATAATTTTTTTAAAAAAGACATAATTAATCTTAAGAGACCAAGATGCTTAACAAAAAGGGAAAAAAATGATTAAGAGTCTTTTGGATTGGCTTTTTTAAGTGTTTAATTTTTTTTTTTTCTAACTTAGAAACACTCTTAAAAAATAAATTCAAACAAGTTCCGTTGAAGAGCGGAAGCATGAAGCACAAGGAAGAAATTAATGAAAGAAAGAGTAAAGAAAATAGACAAAGATGGTCTTACCATTGTCGAGATTAATGAACTAATAGATTTAATGCAAGCTCAAATTGAAACTGAGTTGACCTCTATGTTTTACTCATGATTCAAAAAGGTAATATAGTTTCAAAACAATTATAAGTGTATGCATGCCGTATTATATTAATAATTAATACTTATCAATCGACATGTATTTCTTTACTTAAGATTGTACGTCTAAAAAAATATTTTTAAAATAGGGGTGTGGCTTGTTTCTTTGTAAAAGTGAAGAGTTGTCTTGCTAGTTTTCATAATTGAAACAAGAATAGACTTGAGGGGTCGCTGAAAGGTGCTAAAATGGAAAGAGGATGAGATTAAAGCTCTTAGTGACTCATTTGGGGGTGTATGGGGCCATGAGTTGGAAAGGATCGAAAAAGAGCTTAAGAAGCTACTTGATGAGGAAGAGTATTATTGGAAAAGTAGATCTTGAGAAGATTGGTTGAGATGGGGTGAAAGAAATACGAAATTCATGCTAAAGCCTCCAATAGAAAAGGAAGGAACTCTATTGTTGATATTTTCAATGAAAATGATATTTGGGTTGAAGGGATCGAAAATGTTGGAACTATTGCTACTAATTTTTTTAGAGATCTGTTTTTAGAACTCTTGGCCTGGTAGGACTGCTACTAATGTGGTTTTTTAATGTGCTCTGTGTAATATTTCTGATCAGGAGTACTCGGAGCTAGATCAACTTTACATTAAAGAGGAGATTGAAATAGCTATCAAGCATATGACCCCGAGCAAAGCCCCTGGTCCGAATGGGGTGCAAACTATTTTTTATCATAAGTATTGGGATATTATTAGGGAAGACACAATTAATACGTGTTTAGGAGTTTTAAACAATGGAGATGATATAGGCCTTATCAACCATACGTTCGTAACTCTGATTCCTAAGGAGCCCAAGCCTACAAGGATGTTCAAGTTTCGCCCCATCAGTCTTTCTAATGTGGCCTATAAGATCATCAAGAAAACTATTGCAACAGGCTCAAGAAAGTATTAAACATTATCATCTCGAATCCTTAGCCGGTCTTTGTACCTAGAAGGTTCATAACTGATAATGCCATTGCGGGGTTTGAGTGTATCCATGCTACAAACAGTAAGAGGAAAGGAAATGAGGGTTGGGTCGCATTGAAACTTGACATGAGCAAAGCCTATGATGGGGTCAAATGGCCGTCCTAGAGCAATCCTTGTATCTTTAGGGTTCAGAGCTAATTGGGATCGACGTATAATGGATTGTGTGGAGTCGGTTTGGCTTTCTACACTCGTCAATGGCACTCCTCAGCGGGAGTGTTTTCCTCAGAAAGGTCTGAGGCAATGAGATCCAATTTTCTCTTATTTGTTCCTGATATGTGCGGAAGGTTTGTCTGCACTCATTAGAAGGGAAGAATCTCTATCCTTGATTCATAGGCTTTGTATTAATTATCATTGTCCAACTATCTCACATTTATTTTTCGCAGATGTTTTTCAAGGCCTTTCTTGAGGAATGCATGAGAGTTTGTGAGGTGCTCAGAGTTTAGGAGAGACATCGGGACAAAAAATTAACCTTGATAAATCTGAATGTTTAATTAGTAGGAATATCAGTGATAACACAGGAAACGAGATTAGCAAGATTCTCGGGGTCAAAAAGGTTAATTTTTTTGAGATCTATCTTGGTATGCCTGTGAAATGGGAGAAAAAAGTCTTATCTTTTCAACAAACTTCAGGATCGTGTTTGGAAAGCATTTCAAGGGTGGAAAGAGAAGTTATTTTCTCTTAGTGACGACAGAAATAGGGCTTGCGCACGTTTCTGATGGGGCTCTATTGTAGACAAACAAAGATCACATTGGTTTTGCTAGATGAATCTTTGTAGGAGTAAAGATGTTGGGGATATAGGGTTTAGAGATATCCAACTATTTAACCAAGCCTTATTAGCTAAACAAAATTGGTGAATCATTAGGAATCTTAACAGCTTGTTGGCCCAAGTTCTCAAATGAAGGTACTTTAGGGAGGGTAGTTTACTCGATGCAAATCTTAGTAATAATCCATCTTACACGCGAAGAAGCATTCTTTGGGAGCGTGAGCTGTTTAAGAAAGGGTATAGATGGAGAATTGATAGGGGGACAAACATTTACATATATCAAGACCCTTTGTTCGATTCTGAAGACTTTAAATCTCTGCTCAGCAATATTAGAAGCTTTGAAGTGAGTAGAGTGTGTGGTATCATGAACGTTGATGGTTCTTGGAATAGTAGAATTATTAATGAATGCTTTCTTCCTAACAATGCTGATGTGGTTCTTAAAATTCTTCGCAGGGGGTTTGATCAGAAGGATAAGATCATATAGGAAGAAGACTCTACGGGGTGATTTTCTGTGAAGAGTGTTCATCAATTGGTTGTCAACTTTAATAGAGTTTCTAAAGCCTTCGGCTCAAATGTCCTTAGTCTTAAACTTATATGGAATTTGTGTGGAAGCTTAACGTGACTCCACGAGTGAAGATGACAGTATGGAAAGTTATTAATGATTGTCTTCCCACTTTTCGCAACACTATTAAAAGAGGAGTGGCGACTACCCCTGTGTTTCTTTTGCATGAACTTTGTGGAGATTGTGAGGCATGTGTTTCTGGGAGTGCAAATTTTCAAAAGATATTTGGTTGGCGTTCTTCCCTTATTTACCTTTTTTTTATATGCGGGGGTTGTTAGAGTCCTTTTGAGTGTTGGGATGGGTTGCTCAAGCACCTTAAAGTTATTGATTAAGAGGCTACAACTATTAACATTTGGGATCTCTAGAGCGTTCTTTCCTTATTTATGTTGTTTTCTTGATATATGCAAGGGTTGATGGAGTCCTTTTTGTTGGGTTCTATGCCCTAAAACTTATAAATAATAAATATAGATAATTGACTGTCATTAATAAAGAGTTACCAATTTTATTTCAATAAATGTTATTGATTATGTTATATTCATTTTGTCTTAACAATCCTAAATTCAATAAACTAACATCCTAAGTTGTCTTTGAATCTTGAACTGTATGTGGACACATACAGAGATCAATGTTTAAGATACAACCTAAAGGGTCTATAGTATAGGGCTAAGGTTGGGTACCTTATCTTGGTGACACCATGGATATGACCCACTTTGTATTGGATATAAACATAATAATCCAAAGTGCTCATGTAGGTGACATGCAAGTGGGGGTATCATATGCAATGAGCTTGCAAAGATCGAACTGCAAAATAGTAACCATTGGATATAACATTATTGACTAGTTAGGTTTCTATTTTAATAGGATGACCTAGGCAACTTAATCTTAATCTTGAGTGTATTATGAACTCTGTTCACGAGGGATTGTCCTTTCATTTATATGGGTAAAAGTGGCCAGTTTGCCAACTCAATAAGCCTACCATTTTAAAGACAAGATCGAATGGAGAGCTAGAAACATAATAATACAAGAGGGATTTTACTTCTTTCCAACTTTAGAGTAAGTAGATGAGTGTTCCCTTGAGTGGTGTCTCCGGGACTTGATCAAAAGTTCCTACCCTCTCACTGGCTCGAGAGGGATTTCTATTTAATAGTTGGATCATAAACATGTTGTTCATTAAAGAAACACTAGTGCTTAAGGATACAGAGGTAACTAGGGTTAGGACAATAATTTGACCTAACTGTTGTTACGAACACTCGCGAAGGACTAACTTGTTGTTATTAGTCTATATTCGTGGACACAAAAATATATCTAAAGTGAGAAGAGTGCAGTTGAGGGTCTTTAATAGAGTGTACCCACAATTAACGAATATTGATTAATTTGGTAAATGAGTTTAGCCAATTAATCTCATATCATTGGAGCTTTTGATCTATAGGTACATGAGGTCTCATTCCTAGCACGTAAAGAGAATTGAAGTAACTATGTCTTGAATTTGAAATGTTCAAATTCACCTAGAGAAATAATATAATGTATAATGATACATTATAATATAAAGTTTATATTTTAATTAAACTTTATAATATAAATTTAATTTTGGTTATGATTCAAAATTAATTTTTGAGAGAATTAAATACTTGTAATTCATATTAGAACTACCGGTTAAAAATTAATGTGTATTTGATGCACATTAAAACTATAGGTTATGATAGAAATACAATTGAATATGATTCAAGTATAGGCTAAATCAAATATTTGATAATTAATTAATTATTAATTTACTTTGATTTGATTTAATTAAATTAATTGAATTAAAACTATATGTTATGTGAGAGATGTTTCATTTAAATATGATTTAAATGAAATAATTAATTAAATAAGATTTAATTAAGTAATTTATTTATTAACAGTTAGATCCCAAATAGGGAGTTAAAGAAACGTGGGATGAATCCCACGTCTCACTCTTGCTCTCTCTTTTTGATAAAACTCCTACAAAACATTTGCAGAAGCAGTAGGTTGCAAAAAGAATTGTGATTGATTTTTTAATCACAGAAAGTTTATGTGAAATTCTCTCCATAAAATTCTCCTTCTCCAATCCCAATTAGAATTGGTTCTCACAAATCAATTTTACCTCAAGAATTCTCAAAGGGTAGGAAAGTTACATTCTTAGTGGTGTTCGTAAAATCCCATTGGAGAATTGGATTTTCATTTGGTTCTACAAAGGTAAGGTTTCTATCCCTTTTTCTGTAGAAAAATTAATTGCATGCTTAACCTAGGATAATTTTATAGTAGGCTATTTTTGTTTTAGATCTCTGTAATTTATCTGTATATCCCAGTGTACTATTATTTCAGAATAGCCAAATTAAATAACGAGTAATGGTTCTATGTCTTTCGCTGCATTAAGGTTTTCATCCCTACAATTGGTATTGGAACTATCTCGTTATATTAATTTAGGTTTCTGAAATTTGCATAGAGTTTTTGGTGGGATTAATTACATTGTGAATGTATTTTATTTTATTTATTTATTTATTTTTTTTTGTGAATGAATGTTTATGGTAGTTTATGGCCATATATTTTCATGTTTTTTATTCGATCAAATTTGTAAAGGCCCGTGTATTTTTAGGCATTTAATCATGAAATTCGAAGTCTTTTGTAAGTTCGTCTCTAGAATTAGACTGTAATCGATGAAGATCAAGACCATTTTTAGCCAAAACAAAGAATAGTTGAAGGAACTGCCCAGAAACACAATTTGGTGTCGCAGCGTTGCAACACTACGACAATGCGACGCTAGGGCTGTTTGGTTCAGTTTAGCACTGGGTTGGCTCGATTCATGGTTTTGGGGGTCCAATTCGAAGTGGTTTGGGTTGGTTCGAGTTGATTTGCTCCAATTCTGGAGCGGTAGAAGCTTATTTAGAATAAAATTAGCATAATTATTGTAATTTATTTATTTATTTTATCATAGGGGTCAAATTACCGGTTCATTTGCTATTTAAATGTTTTATGGATGTCATTTAGATAAATCCTACCATAGATTAAGCATGATCATGCATTTTTAATATGTTATAAGTGTTATAATGTTTGGTTTTAATGCATGAGTTATTTAATATATTATGGTATGTTAAATATATGAAATTGGAAAAGCATGATGCATGACATTACTTAGGTAATATAAAGAGTTATATTTATTAATGTCTTGTATATGCTTGGTGGATTTTCATGAGTTGTTTAATATAAGTGTTATATTAATAAAGTTAAAAATCAATTTGCGTTAAGTATGACATATCCATAGTTTAATATAATTGATATATTAAAGTCACAAAATGCATGTAATATGGTTTTCTTGTTAATTAGAATTTGATTGTTAATCAAGTAAACCACAGAAAGCATGATTATAGGGCTAATAATTAATTTTGTAATAGTTATAAAGTTAATATTTAATAACTATCAACCTATAATAAAGAGTTGCATGCAAACTTAGGATCTTAGAGAATTGGATTTAATTCTAAAATGTCTAAAATTAATATACACCTTAGATCACATTGATTCTAATGAGTTTAGAATTAGTCCTATTTTGTTCTAATAGTTTTAAAATATGACTAATAGGACAAACATGATTTTACATTATAAGAAAACTCTATTGGTGAAGTTCTGTCTAGGTTGAGGGTTCTTAAGATGGTTTATGGAACACCTCCTAACTAGGAACTGACTCGGAACTTCAGTTGAATTAACCTTAATCTTGTTAACATGCAATATCATTAGGTTAATTAAATAGTTTAATTCACATAGAACATTAGAGTAAATATCTTATTATAAGAGTTATAATAGGCATAGACTTAGATAGATTCAAAAGCTAGAATTTAATTAAGTATAATAAAACCCTAAAATAGCATAATACTTAAGCGGGAGAAAATCGTATATGATATATATCAATTTTTAGCTTTCACATCCCTAATAGTTCACACTGTAAGATCCATGCTTGACTCTTGTTGTCCTGGGTGCGGCCTTCATTCAAAAAGTGTTTTCATGGGTCAATACCAAGGTGAATATGGAAAGTGTTCATAGTAAGTGGGAGAGGGATGTGTGTCAACATATCCTACAGTCTCCTCCATTAGGTTTCACCGTGAGATTTCTATGGTCCGTTTGCATATCGTTCTAGGAAGACCACCCCTTTGGAGGGTCTGATCATAGGATTCGGAAAAACACAAACTCCAATAATGGATAGGTTTTTTAATGTTAATCTTCAACAATTGTCTTTACTTATGATAGCTTGTTGAAGCATACCTCTAGGATCCGAAAATGGGAGAGTCACACTTACAGGATGAATTAAGCTAGTTAATGAATCCTTGACTGAAAAACAGTAGCTAAGAACTATAGGAATAAGAGTTATTTTGGTATTAGTAATTAGCTGAGATTGTCTCAGTTCAAGGGAGGGGTAGTGATCACCCTTCGGTGGCTATTACTTTAAACCTCTGAAGTATCGTTGCAAAAACTAAATCAATAGTTTAATTAGGGTTCTATGATTGCTTGTCTTTGTTGAATTGATTGGATACTTGTTTTTGTGTAATGGGTTAAGACGAATATAACTAATATGATCAATTGTTTATTATTCGTTTCATCATGTCTTCGACAATAATTTTCTTGCTTAAGAACAAAAAACTAACTGATGAAAATTATGCGACATGGGAATCTAACTTTAATACGATTCTAGTTATAGATTATCTACAGTTTGTCTTAATAGATAAATGTCCTCCAATCTCCATTCGTAATACATTTCAAGCATTAAGGGATGCTTATAACCCCTGGAAAAAGGCCAATGACAAAGCTCGAGTCTATAACTTGACAAGTCTGTTTGACGTTCTTACCAAGAAACACAAGGCCATTATCACTGCACATCAGATCATGGAGACCCTCTAGGAGATGTTTGGACAACCTTCCTCTTAGATCCAGTACGAGGCCCTCAAGTATGTCTATAAATCGCACATGAAGGAAGGTCAGTCGGTGAAAGAACATGTTCTCGACCTGATGGTCCCCTTCAATATTGCCGAGGTGAATGACACGGTCATCGATGAGCAAAGTCAAGTATCCTTTATTTTAGAATCTATTCCGAAGATTTTTCTCAAATTCCACAGTAATGCGGTTATGAATAAAATAGAGTTCACCATGACTACCCTCTTGAATGAGTTACAGACTTATCAGTCTCGTATGAAATGTAAGGGGCCGATAGAATGAAAGGCAAATGTTGCCCATTCCAAGAAGTTCCACAAGGGTTCATCCTCTGGAACTAAGTCTGTTCCCTCATCTTCTTGGTCTAAGAAGATCCAGAAAAAGAAAGAAGGGAAGAGGAAAGCTCTTAATGCTGGAAAAGGCAAGGCCAAGGCCAAGGTGGCCGATAAGGGCAAGTACTTCCATTACAATGTGGATGATCATTGGACACGCAATTTCCTTAAATACCTTGTCGAGAAGAAGAAGAGAAAGAAGGTAAATATGATTTACTGGCTCTAAAAACTTGTTTAGTGAAAAATGACCATAATGCCTGGATACTTGATTTGGGAGCAACTAACCATGTTTGTTCTTCTTTATAGGGAATTAATTCCTTCCAGCAGCTCGAGAAGGGTGAAATGATGCTCAAGGTTGGAACGTGAGATTTCAATTCAGCTCATGCAGTGGGAGCTGCTAAGTTGTCTTTAGAAATATATACTTAATTTTTGGAAAATTTGTATATAGTTCCCAAAATTAAGAGGAACCTTGTATCTATTTCTTATTTGATTGAACAATCTTAATTAGTTTCTTTTTCATTTAATGAAGCATTCATCATGAAAAATGGTGTGACTATATGTTCAGCTAAACTAGAAAACAACTTATATATGTTAAGACCAATTGAATCAAAAATACTTTTAAATCATGAGATGTTTAAAACTGCAAATACTCAAACAAAAAAGCAAAGAACTTCTCAAAGTAAAAATAATACATAAATTTGACATTTGAGATTAGGTCACATAAATCTCAATAGAATGGGGATACTGGTAAAGAATGGACTTTTAAGCGAGTTAGAAGATGATTCATTACCTCCATATAAATCCTGTTTTGAAGGAAAAATGACTAAAAGACCTTTTGGTGGAAAAATGACTAAATGACTAAAAGACCTTAGAGCTCATACATTTAGATATTTGTGGTCTAATGAATGTAAAAGCTCGAGGAGGGTACGAATACTTCATCTCTTTCATAGATGATTATTCAAGATATGGTTACTTGTACCTAATGGAACATAATTTTGAAGCCCTTGAAAAGTTCAAGGAGTATAAAGCTGAAGTTGAAAACCTGTTAGGTAAAATGATTAAAACATTTCCATCATATCGGGGTGGGGAGTACATGAATTTAGCATTCCAAGACTATATGATAGAACATGGAATCCAATCCTAACTTTTAGCACATGGTACACCTTAGCAGAACGATGTATAAAAAAGGAGAAATAGAACCTTCTTTAGACATGGTTCGCTCTATGATGAGCTATGCTCAATTATCTAGCTCATTTTAGGAGTATGCAGCAGAGACTAAAGTTTATATCTTGAATAATGTTCCCTTGAAGAGTATTTCAGAAACACCTTTCGAGTTATGGAGGGAGCGTAAACCTAGTTTACATTACTTCAGAATCTAAGGTTGTCATGCACGTGTGCTGGTGACAAACCCCAAGAAATTGGAACCTCATTCATGGTTTTACCAATTTGTTGGTTACCCTAAGGAAATGAAAAGTGGTTTGTTCTACGATCCTCAAGAAAACAAGTTGTTTGTATCGATAAATGCAAAATTCTTAGAGGAAGACCATGTGAGAGATCATAAATCATAGAGCAAATTAGTATTAAATGAAACTACTAAAGAATCAACAAGGGTTGTTGATGCGGTTGGTCCTTCATTAAGAGTTAATGAAGAAGCAAGCACTTCAAGTCAATCTCGTTCTTTTCAATCGTTGAGAGTGCCTCAATGCAGTGGGAGGATTATATCACAACTTGACTGTTACTTGGTAACTGAAACTTAGTTTGTCATACCAAACGATGAGAGGATCCATTATCCTATAAACAGACAATGAATGACATAGACAAGGACCAATGGGTCAAAGCCATGGACCTTGAAATGAAGTTTATGTACTTCAATTCATATGGGAACATGTAGATCTACCTAAAAGGGTTAACCCCATGGGGTGTATATGGATCTAGAAAAGAAAGAGTGATGTAGCTGGGAAGGTATAGACCTTCAAAGCTAGACTTGTAGCAAAGGGTTATACCTAGAGGGAAGAGGTTGATTGTAAAGATACTTTTCCCTCGTTGCTATGCTTAAGTTTATAAGAATTTTGTTATCCATAGCCACATATTATGACTATGAGATATGACAAATAGATGTCAAGACTGCCTTTCTAAATGACAATCTTGAAAAGAACATCCTTATGTCTCAGCCCAAGGGGTTTGTAACCCAAGGTCAGAAGCAAAAAATTTACAAACTGAATCGATCCATTTATGGGTTGAAGTAGGTGTCTAGATCTTGGAACATTAGATTTAATACTGCGATCAAATCTTTTGGTTTTGATTAGAACGTTAATAAACCTTGTGCCTGAAGGGATCGAATCCCAAACGGAAGCGTGTGAATGTCTTGCATTTTGTTCTTTCAGTTTAAATGAAGCAAAATCAGACAAAAACATAACTGAATAGGGGATAAACATTCCATAAACCAACATGTTATTTGAAGAGTAGAAAAGAAAAGGGGAAGAAGAATATCACATACCTTTGTCGGTTTCCGAACTCTTCATGATTTCCTTGTCGTCTTCTCCAAAACGATTCTCCAACGAACAATAGACACTACCATAAGTGAGACCTCGTTATTATCTAGGAACCAAGGGAAGAAGAGTGATCTCTCACACCTTGATTGAGGAAGAAGAATAGAGAATATGGAGAAGAAAAATTTTGAGAGGAGAATAATTTTGGAGGCTAGGATTTCATTTCACCAAATGAATTCCGTTGCCCTAGTTTGGGAAAAATGATGAATTTATATGGAGACTTTCTCCATAGCTTTCTAAAATTATCTTTAAGGCTAATTTAACTAAATAATCATTATTTAATTAATTAGCCTATTAATTAAATAATCAAATTAAATCAAATTTAATATATATTTAATTAATTAATAAACATCATATGTTTATTTGCCTCCACCTCTCAAAATTAATTAATTAATTCTTTATGAATCAAATTCATAAGAATTTGATACTTGAATCCTATTAAATTATTTCTCTCTTAATTATAAATCAAATCTATAATTAACCATATCATATTAATCTTATTGATATGTTATTCCATCAATTGATTTGAACAATTCAAATCATTCCTCTTTTTCTTTAGTGAGCTAACAAGAGGACCTTATGGACCTACAATTGAGAAGTTTTAATGATATGAGATTAATTAATTAAATTTTTTAATTAAATTAATCAATATTCTTTAACTACTGGGCACTCCACTAAACACCGATAGCTGCACTTTTCACACTATAGATATATTTCTTTGTCCATGGATATAATCAATCAATAGTGAGTCAACCCTTCACAAATCGCTCATCACTACATCTGGGTCAAATTACCATTTTACCCCTGTAGTTACATCTAACTCCTTAAGTACCAGTGATCCCTCTAATGAACAAACCTCTCGAGCCAATGAAAGGTTGAGGCCTTAATGTTCAAGACTCGCAATCAACTATTAAGGAAGCAATTTATCTACTTCCCCCAAAGACAGGAAAAAGTGAATTCCATCTTGTGTAGTTGTGTTCCCAACTCCCCACTCGGAAAAATCTCCAAAATGGTAGGCTTGATGAGTCGGCTAATCTGGCCACTCTCACCCATACAAATCAAAGGATTGCCCTCATATAAAAGAGTTCAAAACTCACTCAGGATTAAGGTCAAGTCACCTATGGTCATCCTAGTGAAATATAAGTCTCTTCTATCAACGGTGTTATATAGAAAGTTATTCATTTCGTGGTCCGGTCTTAAACAAACTCTTTATATAGAATACCCCCCCTCGCATGTCTCTAAATGAATGATCAATATCAAATCATTTGTAGTACTTTACAAGAATTATAACATCTACAAAGTGGGTTGTATTTGTAGTATCACCAGGATAAGATACCTAGCCTTATCCATATACTATAGACCATTTAAGTTATCATTTAAACATGATCGACCTATATGTCTCCACATACATGTTTAAGTTTCATCAGATAACCTTGGATCTTAGTTTATTGGATTGAATTATTACAGTTTAAACGTCAATAAAATACCTCTTATTTTATTAGATATGTAATTTGGCTTTACAAACCACAAGATACATGAGATTTAGGACATAAACTCCAACAGTGTCTACAAGAAAATTATCAACAGTAAAGTAGCTTTCTTAGTACTTTATATGGATGATATCCTACTTATTGGGAATGATGTAAGGTACCTTACTGATTTAAGAAATAACTGGCAGCCCAATTCAAAATGAAAGATTTGAGAGAGGCGCAGTATGTGCTTGGGATCCAAATAGTTACAGATTGCAAGAACAGAATGTTGGCTCTGTATCAAGCAACTTATATCGACAAAATGTTGACTCGATATTCGATGTAGAACTCTAAGAAGGGTTTATTACCTTTCAGGCACAAGGTTCACTTGTCTAAGGAACAGTGTCCTTAGCACCTCAAGAATTTGAGGATATGAGACGTATTCCCTATGCCTCAGTTGTGGGCAGCTTAATGTATGTGATGCTCTATACTAGGCCCGACATTTATTATGCAGTGAGAATAGTCAGTAGGTACCAATCCAATCTAGGGTTAAACCATTGGACTGTGATTAAGAACATCCTCAAGTATCTTAGGAGAATGAGGTGAAGGAACCATGAGGTTTGCAATGGAAGTGGGATCGTTTTTTATTTTGATTTTTCACAAAATTAAAATTTACAGAACATATAATTATGCATAAGACATAAATTTTACAACATGCTTCTTAATAAAACAGAAAGAAAAGGGTTAAGAATTTAACTCACCCTTGAAGAATAACTTTTTCACGAAATTCCTCATTTCCAAATGGTCACGAACAATCATGATCAAATCGTACAAAAACAGGTTTCAACATAGACACCACTACAAGTTGAACCTTCTGTATTCTCTGTAGGGGATGAGAATTTCAAGAGGTGGGCTTTGTGTTTTTTTAGGAAGAGGTAGAGAGTTTGAGAGAGGTATTTTTCTTCTCTGTGTTTTAGGAGAACAACTAAGACCATTCTAAGTTAAGCCAAAGGAAGAAGATTCAATCTTCTCCAACTCCCCACAATACACGTCTTCCACCAGAGAGAAAAGAGGAGGACCCTCCTAAAATTATTTTTTTAAAAAAATATTTTAATAAATTTAATTAATATATATATATATATGACAACCACTTTATCATATAATATATATTAAACTATATTTTATATCAAATATCACACATAACCTATAGTTTTTATATTGTATCAAATACAATATAACCTATAGTTTTTATTTCTCTCAATAATACATGGTATTTAATATAAATCACATTTATACTAAATATAATTATATGAATCCCATCTATATAATTAATATTTGAATCATATTCAAATACTTAATTTCTCTCATAATAAACTTTATATTATAATGTATCAAATATATTATATTAATTATATCACACATAATTAAATTAATTATATCATATATAATTAATTCCCTCAATTAATTTGAAAAATTCAAATTAATCCAAAATTAATTCTCAATAATCCCTGTTGAACTACAGATGGAACCTTATGGACTTGTAGATTGAAGCTCCAATGGTACTTGAATAATTAATTAAACTTCTCTAAATTAATTGTTCAACATCCATTAACTGTCGGTCACTCTACTAAAGACTGACAACTATACTCTTTGCACTACAAATATATGTCTATGTCCATTGTGAAGGATCTGATATCTAAGAGTTTCATGAGCGCGTTCGGATCGCTCCAATCTCACCATGACCAAAATACACATTATACATTCATATGAATAGTTATACAAACAAACATTAATTATCGGCATGCTAAGAACAAGACAAATAACAAGGGAGAACGTTCCATACCAATTGAAGACAGTCTTCGAACTTCGGAACTCAATGCAACAGAACCCTCCAAAGGATCAACCAACGTCGAGCAGCAACGTCGACTGTTGTAGCACGAACAACCGCGAACAAGAACGCCGTGGGGACGACACCACAACTAAAGAGCCTCGGGTATTCTCGGATTGAGAACCCAAAGCATGGTCTTTGGTGAATTTAGTAGAGGAAGGAGGAAACACGAATCGTGTAGGTGATAAGTAAGTGGGAGGGAAAAAGACGCTATCGTATAGCAGAAATGCTTATTATTTAGAAGGAGCTACATGATCGTGTAGGTTTTACTAAATGATCATTTAGGAAAAGGTATGCGATTGTTAAGCAAAATCGGCACACTATACGATCATTTAGAGAAGCTATACGATCGTGTAGGAAATAGTGTGCGATCGTTTAGGCGCGAGGTAAACGATCATTTAGGTAGAGAGAAGCTATCATATAGTCTCTCGATTTTCTTAAGCGATCATTTAGGAAACACCAGCGCACTCTCTCTTTTTCTCTTCGGGAAACTGATCAAAATGAAAACTATTTTTATTTTAACTCATCGGTTACAATAACCGATGTTGCCAGACTAACCCATGTCTGAATGTGAATTTTTGAATTAATTATCATATAATTAATCAATTAAAATATTAATAAATATAATCATATTATATTCTTATCCTATAGTTTGATATCAAATATCTACTATAGTATTTTCTCCTTTACTTGATATAAATCATATTTATATCTTATTTCCTCCAAAATAATATATCTCATACATTTAGCCATTATATCATATATAATTAACCAGTCCAATTATATCATATATAATCGAACTTTCTCTTGTCAATTTGAATATATCAAATTAACCCAAACACTGGTTCTCGACTTTATCTAAGCTACCCAGGGGACCTAATAGACTTGTGGCTCGAAGCTCCAACGATCCGTGAATAGCTGACTAAAGTCTTTAGCCACGAGATCCACCATCTGTTAACTGTAAGGCATTCCACTAAAGACCAACAACTGAACTCTTCTTACCATAGATATATTTTTGTGTCCATCGGATATAACCAATCATGAGTACGATGACCCTTCATAGATGCTCGAAAGTACAGTTGGGCCAAATTACTGTTTTGCTCCTGTAGTTACCTCTCACTCCTTAAGTACCACTGCTTCCTCTATTAAACAATACAACATAGTCCAACTATGTGTGAACACCTCTCGGGCCAAGAGAAGATGTGTGGCGTCACATCGTTCAAACCCCGGAATCAGCCCTTAAGGGAGCTATTGATACGTTATTTTATGATGTGGAATTGTGGATGAAATGCGATGATGAAAATGCGTTGAGCACTCAAATTTTCTCAGTGGAATCCAAGTGTAAACCCTACTGAGATCCTGGTAAGTCCAGGGTCAAACTCAGGGACTTGGGAAAACAGGTTGCGGTGGTAATTTTTAGAAAACTTGGCGGTAATCGGTAACTCAAATGATTGTTGGTTTGTTCGTTGATTGTGGTAATGAAAAATAAACAAATGCAACGGATTTAAGAAAAGTCTGATTGTGTGAGAGATGCACTGAGTATGCGGATGAACGGGTTGAAAAGGTCTTTATCTAGCGTTACTTGAGGAATGCATCAGACTATGCGATCATGCTACAACCATGCACAACAAGTCATTTTCCAATGCAAATGCGATGCTCCTAAGTCTAAGACTCATGTATTGAATGCAAAAGTGTCTATAAAGCTTATTCCTAAGTCTCTACTCTTTTCCTATACGATGATGCAAGATACATAAAGACAAGGTGACCGCACACAATCATATCCTATCTCTAGGATGCATGCGATGCATTAATAGCAAACAATGCTTATTCCTAAGCTTCTATCTCTTGATTATGCGTTCTAATCTGACTCTCCCAAGCCTAAATTCTAATCTGGCCTTCCCAAGCCTAGATCCTGTCCTTAGACTACCCTCCCGAGTATCTCTAATGGACAAATGAAGCATACATAATACAAGATAATCGCATAGAATGAAGATCCCCAATTATGCTAGCTAAGTGCTTCTCAACCCATTCAACAGATTTAGCTACTCATGCGTAAATAACAGAGAGTGAATAGATATAGAGAAGTAAATTCCATTTATATAAATGAGTTTGAATACAAAATAACAATGGAAGATAAAGGTAGAGAGCCTAGTAGCAATCCCTTGCTGCCCAAGGCTTTTACACTGGCAACTCTATTCGGTTCAAAAGATATTCCTACTTCCGCAGGAGTCGGCCCTCTCTTTGATCTTGAAGCTTCCGGCGCTCTCCCAAGCTTACCGAAACGATTTGTCGGCATAACTTCCTTCTCTCGCGTCTGCCTTAAAATAAAAGAAAATCTAAGAACAAGGCTAAACTATGAATAGAACTTGTGAACTCGGACTTTCGAATTGGTGACCCTTTTCTGAAGGATGCCTTCAGTATTTATAGAGCTTCCGGGGTGAAATGTGGTTTCTCTCTTATGATTGCACAGATGGGATGGCTTTAATTCCCTTACTGATGCGTCGAATATTTGTCACTGAAAAGCTGAATGTACTTGTTATCGTTAGTGGCTTTTAACTTAATTCGGATTCGACCGTCATCAGCTTTCTGTCCCATCGTGATTAATTATGCCTTTCATCCAGATGCACCCACCAAGTTGCGCCGGCTCTATGCGGCAATCCTTCTTGATCAGATGTTTGTGGTAATGTTGCGCTCGACCAATGATTTCTTGCAATCGCTCTTTCCGCCTTGCGTCGACGCATATTCTGCATAAAAATACAAAAATCAACTGTTTCTATGCGATGAATGCACGCGACTGCAATGTTGTAAACTTAATGCTTTTTGGATGTAATCTAACATATTTTATCAACACAAGCCAGCATTGTTTAAGAACTTAGTACTATGATAACATGCAGCCCCCAAATTTAAACAATGCTTGTCCTCAAGCATAAGCTAAAGATCTCCTTTAGCTAGTCGACTGCAAGTCTCTTTTCCTAGATTTCTCAAGGATACTTCATTCAAGTCCTATACACCAAAATTTCCTTAAGTCTTATTCAAGTCTCCTCTAAAAATATTTCTAAGACCTAGGATCACAAGTTTAACCTTCAAAAGGACTTGCATATTTTTATCCTTGCATATTTCTTGACATTATTATTTTTTTTTACCTTGCACTGATCCAAGTGCCTTGTCTTCGTTTTAGCTTGCCCCCACGTATGTCATGCGGACATCCAACCACGAGCAATGCGCTCTTTCTTTGACTAAACTCATACCTAATTGGCAATGGAGTTGCGGTCATCTATTTATGCGTTGTTCTTGGTGACTTACCTTCGTTTTGTCTTGCCTCCACGTGTGTCATGCGGACATCCAACTACGGGTAAGTGCCCTTCACAACTTAACTCTTATCAACATGGGTTTCCCTATTGCATTGACAGTGGAGTTGTTATTCTCAAAATTTTCTTCCTTTTTTTTTTTTCAAAATAGCAAGGTCAAAAATGAATACCTCACCCCCAAATTTAAAATGTGACAATGTCTCCATTGCCAAAAGATTGAAAGAAGTCATGTGATGTTCTGAGAAAGCTTCGTAAAGAGAGTTTGAAAAAAAGCTAGTAGACCCCTAACTTCTATAAATATTTCATGAGGTGACTATCTTAAGATTAAGTTGACTCTAGTATATACGAAAGAAATAGAAGCATATTTTTCATCATTGAAATCATAATTGGCAAAGAGATAGCATGCGGTAACTTACTAAATTTATCAATAATAAATGATTGCAGTAATCAAAGAGGATGCAATAATAAAACTTTTAAAACTAAAATGCGATGCGATAGTACAAAATTTGAAATAAAGTGAAGGAAGAATACAACCCCCAAATTTGCATTGTCGCCCGCGTTATGTATTGTTATATATTGATGCATCCTTCTTTGCAGCGATCTATCTTCTTTGGATGCGGTGACGAAGTAAGATAAGTTGCTTCTTCGTGTAACATCCCCGCAATCCTGTGCCTCGATCGTTGCACGAAAAATAGTGAGAGGGTCAAATAATTTTAAACAAAACAACATTCTTTTACCGCAATCTTTTTTTTTTGTTTTGTTTTTTTTAAGAATGAAGTAGTAATAAGTAAAATGCACATAGATAAATGATGATTAAAGTGTCGAAGAAATGAGAGTTCGAGAACCAAACAAAGGATACTCCAGAAGGCTTGTGCCCTAGATGATGTTGCTTGCTAGTGTAGGGGCCACTCCATTTTTCTCTATTTCGGGATTTTCAGATCCACAGAGGTCTTTTCTGGCTGAAAATCACCCCTGCAATATGCCTTAACTCGCTGTCCGTTAACCTTAAATGTACGGCTTCCATCCTTAGTGGTCAGCTCCACCATACCATGTTGAAATAATTCTTTAATGATGAAAGGTCTGGACCAACGTGATTTTAATTTTCCAGGGAAAAGTCATAGTCTTGGGTTGAATAGTAAGACCCTTTGCCCGACTTAGAGGTTCTTCTTACCGCATATGTGTTTGTCGTGCCAGCGCTTTGTGTGCTCCTTGTAAATCTTTGCATTCTCATATGCGTTAACCCTCCATTCTTCTAGCTCGACCAGTTGAAGTTTTCTCGCTTCTTCTGTTTACTTCAGATCTTCACCGCCCACAATGCCTTGTATTCCAGCTTCAGAGGACACGCCTTACCAAATACTAACGCATATGGTACGCCCACAACGCATCGTCGAGCTTCGCTGTCCAATCTTTTCGCTAAGGCCTTACCACCTTCTCAAGTATTAGCTTAATCTCCAGATTGGACACCCCGGCCTGACCATTCATCTGCGGATGGTATGCGGTGGCCACTTTGTAGAGAATGTTATATTTGAGCAACAACTCCTTGACAGTATGATTGACAAAGTGAGACCCCTCTTCACTTATTATGGCACGTGGGGTGCCAAAATGAGTGAAAATGTTTTTCTTCAGGAATTGAGAGACTACCGCCGCATCGCTTGCGGCCCACACCACTACCTCTACCCACTTGGATACATAGTCGATGGCCAAAAAAATATAATTTTTACCATTCGAGGGAAGGAATGGTCCTATGAAGTCGATACCCCATACATCGAGTAACTCAAGCTTTAAGATGATGTTCATCGGCATTGCATGTTTCCACGAAATGTTACCTGTGCATTGGTACCAATCACACTTCTTGGCGTAGTCAACTGCATCCTTAAACAATGTTGGCCAAAAGAATCCACTCTGTAAAACCTTAGCTATGGTGCGCTGTCCTCCAAAGTGCCCACCATATGGTAAGTCATGGCATTGCGATAATATGCATTGTTGAGCAGCATTTGGTATACATAGTTGCAGAATCTGGTCTGCCTCCCTTTTGTACAGATTCGGCTCATCCTAGTAATAATATCGACATTCATGTTTGAGCTTTCTCTGTTGGTGATAGGTATAATCTTCAGGAAATTGTTCGCAAACTAGATAGTTAACTATGTCAGCATACCAAGGCAATTCTTCAATATGGAGCAGCTGCTCATCCGGGAACACCACACTCACCTTTGATTCATTGCGGTGAATTTCAGGGTTTTCCAATCTAGACAAGTGATCCGCAACTTGGTTCTCCGCCCCCTTTCGATCAATTTCTATGTCAAATTCTTAAAGGAGGAGAATCTATCTGATCAACCTCGGCTTTGCGTCCTTCTTTGTCATTAAGTACTTTATCGTTGAATGATCGGTATGGATGAGTACCTTTGTTCCCAGCAGATATGCTCGAAATTTTTCCAACGCAAAAATTACCACAAGTAGCTCTCTCTCTGTGGTGGGATGTAAGATTGTTTTTCTTTTCTATGCCAAAGTTGCTCCCATTGCATACCCGCTTGCATCGCACATTATTTCAAAAGGAAGTGTCCAGTCAAGTGCAATTAACACGGGTGCAGTAATCAGTGCATTCTTCAAAATTCTGAATGCGTTGAGGTAATTGTCGTCAAAATCAAAATTTCTGTCAGCCTTCAACAATGCACTCAGTGGTCATGCTATTTTTTAAAAGTCTTTGACAAAGCGTCTGTAGAATCCAGCATGCCCCAAGAAACTTCGTACAGCCTTCACGCTTGTTGGAGGTGGAAGTTTTTCAATTGCTTCTATTTTTTCTTTATCCATCTTCAACCCATCCCGGGAAACCTTGTGCCCCAACACGATGCCCTCTTTAACCATAAAATGGCAT
Source organism: Benincasa hispida (assembly GCF_009727055.1). Classification (NCBI taxonomy): domain Eukaryota; kingdom Viridiplantae; phylum Streptophyta; class Magnoliopsida; order Cucurbitales; family Cucurbitaceae; genus Benincasa; species Benincasa hispida. The sequence continues at coordinate 80,688,354 of NC_052357.1, read as the reverse complement.
TTTTCCTAGTTAAGAACGAGATTCGTCTCTTCGCATCTTTTCAATATTTTCTCCAGGTTGGCTAGACAAACTTCATTGGTGTGCCTATAGACAGAGAAGTCATCCATGAAGATTTCAACAGACTCCTCAAGATAGTCTGAAAAGATGGCCATCATGCACCTTTGGAACATGCTTGGCACATTGCAGAGGCCAAATGGCATGCGGTGAAAAGTAAAGGTCCCATATGGGCAGGTAAATGTGGTCTTGTCCTGGTCTTCTGGAGCAATCACAATCTGGTTATACTCGACATAGCCATCCAAAAAGCAGTAAAAGTCATTTCCAGTTAGACGGTCTAGCATTTGATCAATGAACGGTAGAGGGAAATGATCTTTCTTTGTGGTCACATTCAGCTTGCACTAGTTCAGGCAAAATCGCCACCCAGTGACGGTTCTTTGTGGTATCAGCTCATTGTTTTTCATTCAGGACTGCCGTCATGCTGCCTTTTTAGGCACACACTGCACGGGGCTGACCCACGTGCTATTCTATCGGATAAATAATGCCCGCATCTAACCATTTAATGATCTCCTTTTTAATGACCTCTTTCATCGCAGGGTTGAGTCTACGCTGATGTTCATCGTTGCCTTGTGGTTTTCTTCAAGACGAATTTGGTGTATATAGTACGCTAGGCTAATTCCTTGAATGTCGGTGAGCGTCCAACCAATTGCTCGCACATGCTTCCTCAGAATGCTTATCAACGCATTCTCCGTGTCTTCGTTAAGTTCCAAGGAATTATTACTGGCAGCTTCTCATTCTTCCCAAAAAAAGTGTAAATGGTTCGGCAGGGTCTTTAATTCCATTGTTGGTGGTTCTTCTAGGGACGGTTGCGTTTTTCTTTCTTCTTTTTCTATTGGCTCTTCTTCTTGGTTTGCAATCATCTCTTCTTCCTTGCTTGCTTTGTTATGATCGCATTATAGGCAACAATGGATGTGTTTGCATCCTCTTCTTCGTTCTCTTCGTTAAACTTTTCTTCTTCAATTAAATTCGGTCGTCGTCTGAGTCATGTAGGTCTTCTTCGTCAGAAAATTCATGCACGGATGATATTGAACTTGAGCTTCTGCCCATTTATGCTCAAAGTGATCTCCCCTTTATGCACATCAATCTGGGCACGACCTGTTGATAAAGAATGGTTCTCCCCAAGATGATGGGCACATCTTTGTCGGCCTCGTAATCTAAGATGATCAAGTCGACTGGTAGGATAAATTTGTTGATGGTGATCAGCGCGTCTTTCACCTTCCCCTCTGGATGCACTAGAGATCTATCTACAAGTTGGAGAGTCACGATCATGGGCGCAAGTTGCCTCTCATTCAGCTGCTTAAAGATCGACAGAGGCATCAAATATATGCTGGCTCCAAGGTCACACAAGGCTTGCCCAATGTACAGTCCTCCTACGGAGCAAGGTATAGTAAAGCTCCCAGGATCACTCATCTTCGGTGGAATGATTGATTTTGAACTCTGTGTTAAAGCCACCATGGCAAACTTACCAGCTCCCCACTTCTTGGTTACCATATCCTTCAGAAACTTTGCGTAGGCATGCATCTCCTCAATCGCTTCATTGAATGGAATATTAATATGTAATTGTTTTAACATAGACAGGAAGTGTTGGTACGGTACCTCTTCATTCTTTTTCTTTCTTAGTCTCTGCAAGAAAGGTGGTAACTGCACTCTCACGGTCCCTTCTCTGTTGGCTTTGAGGTGGACACAACTTCTAGCTCTATTGCTTCTTTTTCTTCTTCTTCTTCTTGTGTCACCACAATTTCAGGTTCCAATGCAATGGGAGCAATCTAGCTCGATTCCTTTCTTTCTCTCTTTCCACTCCGCAATGTCATAACCTGACATTGCTCTTTGTAGTGTTTTGACTAATTGCGTTGATTTGCCCATTTTGCTGTGTTGGATTATTGATCGCAATTCCCTGAATTAAGTTCATCATTGCAGTCATCTGATTTTGTAGTGAAGTAATAGCACCATTACTTGCGTCGTTATCCTTGATTCTCAATCTCTGATCACTCTCTCTCCAATCCTCGTGGTTTTTAGAGATGCGATCCAAGATATTCTTAGCCTCATCATACGTTTTGTCAAGCAAACCACCAGTGGCTGTCGTATTGGCAGCAGTTTACGAAGCGAAATTTAAACCATGATAAAATATTTCCATCTGAAGGTAGACTGGCAATCCGTTGTGTGGACAATCCCGGACCAACCTCTTAAACCTTGCCCAGGCATCGCTGAGTAATTTGCCCATGTCTTGTTCAAAATTGGTGATTAGTTTCCTTCGTCCAACATTCTCAGTAGGTGGAAAATATTTCTTCATAAATTTCTCTACGATCTGTTCCCATGAAGTGGTCTCTCCCGGTTCGAGGGAATACACCCATTTTCTTTCCTGATCACAAAGAGAAAATGAGAACAAAGTTAGTCGAACTTCTTCGGCAGAGATGTTTAGGAACACAAATCTGCTTCCTGCAGTCTGGATTGTCCTGCAGCATCACTGGCTTCATTTCAGGTCCTCGCCACGCCGTCCTCCGAATTGTCCTGCAGTCTGGATCATCTGCAGCATCACTGGCTTCATTTCAAATCTACTTCCATCGAGGGCAGGCCTCATGATTCCTGGAGAGAAATCATAGAGGTTTGGCGATCCATAGTCCCTAATGGACCTATTACGATCGTTTTCCAGCAGGATTAGATTCGCCATGACGTTGTTTTCATTGATGGCGGTCTCTTAATCTTCGTCTGAACATCCTCTCAATCTCTGGGTCGTAATTCACCAGAGATTGAGAGTCTGCAAAGAAATCAGAAAATTACCGTTAGCACACTATTTTGCCGAAGTCCCCGGCAACGGCGCTAAAAACTTGATACGTTATTTTATGATGTGGAATTATGGATGAAATGCGATGATGAAAATGCATTGAACACTCAAGTTTTCTCAGAGGAATCCAAGTGTAAACCCCACTGAGTTCCTGGTAAGTCCAGGGTCGAACTCAGGGACTTGGGAAAACAGGTTGCGGTGGTAATTTTTAGAAAATTTTGCAATAACCGATAACTCAAATGATTGTTGGTTTGTTCGTTGATTGTGGTAATGAAAAATAAAAAAAATGCGGCGAATTTAAGAAAAGTCTGATCGTGTGATAGATGCACTGAGTATGCAGATGACTGGGTTGAGAAGGTCTTTAGCTAACGTTACTTGGGAATATGTCAGACTATGTGATCATGCTACAACCATGCACACCAAGTCATTTTCCAGAGCAAATGCGATGCTTCTAAGTCTAGGACGCATGTGTTGAATGCAAAAGTGTCCATAGAGCTTATTCCTAAGTCTCTACTTTTTTCCTATACGATGATGCAAGATGCATAAAGGCCAGGTGACCGCACACATTCATATCCGATCTCTAGGATGCATGCGATGCGTTAATACCAAACAGTGCTTATTCCTAAGATCCTATCTCTTAATTATGCGTTCTAATCTGACTCTCCCAAGCTTAGATTCTAATCTGACCTTCCCAAGCCTAGATTCTGTCCTTAGACTATCCTCCCGAGTATCTCTAATGGACAAATGAAGCATACATAATACAAGATAATCGAATAGAATGAAGATCCCCAATTATGCCAGCTAAGTGCTTCTCAACCCATTCAACAAATTTAGCTACTCATGCGTAAATAACAGAGAGTGAATAGATATAGAGAAGTAAATTCCATTGATATAAATGAGTTTGGATACAAAATAACAATGGAAGATAAAGGTAGAGAGTGGTAGCAATCCCTTGCTGCCCAAGGCTTTTACACTGGCAACTCTATTCGGTTCATAAGATATTCTTGCTTCCGCAGGAGTCGGCCCTCTCTCTGATCTTGAAGCTTCCGGTGCTCTCCCAAGCTTATCGAAACGATCTGTCAACACAACCTTCTTCTCTCGCGTCTGCCTTAAAATAAAAGAAAATCTAAGAACAAGGCTAAACTATGAACAAAACTTGTGAACTCGAACTTTCGAATTGATGAACCCCTTTTCTGAAGGATGCCTTCGGTATTTATAGAGCTTTAATTCCCTGATTGCAATATTTGTCACCAAGAAGCTGAATGTACTTATTATCGTTAGCGGCTGTCAACTTAATTCAGATTCGACCGTCATCAGCTTTCTGTCCCATCGTGATTAATTATGCCTTTCACCTAGATGTGCCCACCAAGTTGCATCGACTCTATGCGGCAATCCTTCTTGGGCAGATGTTTGCGAACACAAATCACCGCAAGGCCTTGCGGTAATGCTGCGCTCGACCAATGATTTCCTGTGATCACTCTTTCCGCCTTGCGTCAACGCATATTCTGCATAAAAACACAAAAATCAACTATTTCTATGCGATGAACGCACACGACCGCAATGTTGTAAAATTAATGCTTTTTAGATACAATCTAACATATTTTATCAACGCAAGCCAGCATTGTTTAAGAACTTAGTACTATGATAACGTACATTTCTGTCCGTTATCAACTATCTATCTACTTACCCCTGCCTCGGGGAAGGAGTGAATTCCATCTTGTGTAGCTGAGTTCCCAGCTCCCAAATTAGACAAATCCCCAAAATGGTAGGTCTGAATCGGCAAACTTGCCACTCGCACCCATACAAATCAAAGGACCGCCTTCAATGGCAGGAGTTCCCAACTCACTCAGGATTGAGGTAATGTCACCTATGGTCATCCTAGTGAAATGAAGTCTCTGTCATGAACAGTGTTACATAACGAGAAGTTAACACTTCGTGGTCAAGTCTTATACAAACTCTTTGTATAGGACGCCCCCGCTCGCATGTCCCCAACACGAATGATCAGGATGAGACCATCTGTGACAAGTCACAACACTTGTGACCATTCCACAAAGTGGGCCTCGTTTGTAGTGTTACCAAGATAAGGTTTCCCTCTTATATCCATATACTACAGACCATTTTGGTTATCACTCAAGAGATGATCCACGTGTATGTCACCACATACATGCTTGAGTCACATACAGATAACTAGAGATTTTATATTTATTGGTTTGTTGTAAAGTAAATAAAACAAGTAACAGAGCAAAATACAAGATGAGAAGTAAATATCATATATTAACAACACAAGCGTTCATACAAACTATTTACAAACTACAGGACACGAGACTTTAGGGCATCAACCCCAACAATTTCCCACTTGTCCTAAAGCGAAGTGGGGTGTACAAAAAACTAGTACAAAACAATAAACTAGGGCATAAAAGCCCAGTACAATAAAATCTTCCACTTGCCCTAGTCTAGTCATAGGCGATCCTGTAGACCCATGCTCCGTAGGAGACCCTCAAACACTCTAGTCGTGAGAGCCTTCGTAAATGGGTCAGCAACATTAAAATGGCCTGGGTTAGATTGGTCTGTCTCATCTTCTCAACCTCTTTAGACGTTTTAAGACATATGTCTTTAGACAAATTGACTCCATGCCTGAACAGCAGTAGGCCCCTCATAGAGTCCTGCATCGAGTACTTGAGCAACATCTTGTCAAGGTACGATGCCTGAGATAGTGCTAGCACTTTGTTCTTACGATCCTGAAAGATCTGTATACCTAGAACAAACTGAGCCTCTCCCAAATCTTTCATTTGGAATTGGGTCACTAGCCAGTTCGTAACTACAGTCAGTAAACCTACATCATTCCCAATGAGTAGGATATCATCTACATACAATACTAAGAAGACTACTGAAGCATTAATGATCTTCTTGTAGACACAAGGTTCATCAATGTTTTGGTCAAAGCCGTACGACTTGATCGTAGTATCAAAATGTATGTTCCAAGGTCGAGATGTTTGTTTCAATCCATAAATGGACCGATTCAGTTTGCAAACCTTTTGCTTTTGATCTTAGGCTATGAATCCTTCGGGTTGCACCATATAAATGGTCTCCTCAAGATTCATGGCCTTGACCCATTCATATTGGTCAACATCCTCCATTGCCTTCTTATAAGACAACGGAGCCTCAACGTCGCGATTTGCTACCATAGCAAGGATTTTCGTGAAACCCAGATAGCGAACAGGTGGGTTCGCAACCTTCTTACTACGTCGAGGTTCTCTCAACTCTTGAGGTGGAACCGACCTACTAGATGAACTCCCATCAACAACTCTTGCTGATGTAGCAGGCTCTTCAACAACTCTTGTTAAAGTTTCAGTAGTTTCGTTGGAAAGCTCACGCAACATGACTTTGCTTCATGGACTGTGCTCCCTTATATGATCCTCCTCCAGGAAAGTAGAATTTGTTGAAACAAACACCCTATTTTCTATCGGATCATAAAAATAATCTCTTCATGTAAATTTGGGGTAGCCTACAAAGAGGCATAACCTCGACCGTGGTTCCAACTTCTTGGGATTAGCCTCAAGCACATGTGCAGGGAAACCCCAAATGCAGAAGTGACGTAAACTAACTTTACGCCCATTCCACAACTCCATAGGTGTTCTTGCAACAATTTTGGAGGGAACATAGTTGAGTATGTATACCACAATCTCCATTGCGAAACCCCAAAATGAGTCCGGTAAGGAAGCGTAACTCATCCTCGAGTGAACCATGTCTAACAAGGTCATATTTCTCCTATTTGCTACACCATTCTGCTGAGGTGTACCCGACGCTGAGAGTTGGGAAACGATTCCATGTTCTATCAAATAGTCCTAGAATGCCGAGTCCAAAAACTCTCCACCTCGATCCAATCGAAGTGTTTTAATCCGTCTATCCAATGCATTTTCAACTTCAGCCTTGAACTCTTTGACCTTTTCAAATGATTCAGACTTTCGTTGCATAAGATAAACATACCCGGACCTAGAGTAATCATCAGAGAAACTGATAAAATACTCATAGCCACCTCGGGCTCGCACATTCATAGGACCACAAAGGTCAGAATGTACTAACTTAAGAGCCTCCTTGTCTCAATAACCTTTTCCAGTAAAAGGTCATTTAGTCATCTTACCCTCAAGGAAAGATTCGCACACCGGTAAAGAATTTTCTTCTAACTCACTTAGAATTCCATTTTTCACCAATTTCTCAATCCTATTGAGATTGATGTGCCCTAATCGTAGATGCCAAAGTTGGGCATTTTCTTTTGGAGAAATTTGTCGACGTTTTGATTGAGTTACGGCAGTTCTGAATAATTCAGTATTATGGAGGGAATTAATGGCTAACGACCTTAGCACATATAAATTCGATTCCAGATTTGCTATGCAAATAAAACACCATCTTTATGAATAAATGCTTTATCCACATTAAACGAGATAGTATATTTACATTGCAATAAACACTTTACAAAAATAAGGTTCCTCTTTAGTTCAGGAACAATATATACATCATGTAAAATAAGAAACCTATTCTGTAAAGCTAACTAGAGTCCTCCCACTGCCACAGTTGAGACGATGTGCTCGGTGCCTACTCGCATCGTCATCTCACCAGCCTCCAACTGTCACCAAGATCTAATTCCCTGAAAAGAAGAACAAACATGGTTAGTCATCATTCTCCACTAAACAAGTTTCAAACACAAGCAAATCAAATTTATCTTTATCGACCTTGGCCTTAGCCTTGGCTACTTTCTTCTCTTTCAGATACCGAGGATAGAGGATAGTTCCTCTTCCAGTGTCCATCTTGGTTGTAGTGGAAACACTTTCTCTTAGCAATTGTGGATGCCTCCTTGGGGTGACATGTGGTGGGTTAGTAGATGCCTTCCCTTTTTCCTTACCACCCTTCTTCTTCTTCCCCTTTGTAGAGTCAGAAGTAGAAGGTGCAGACTTCGTTCCTGAGGTCGAACCTCTATGGAATTATTGGATTTTATGTCCTAAAACTTGTAGTTTGTAAATTAATAAACATATTCTGTTTTATTTTTCAATAAAGTTGTTATTGAAATTGTAATCTCGAATCCAATAAACTAAGGTCCTGAGACTATTTAATGTAGTTTGAACTTTATGTAGTGACATAAATGTGGATCAAGTTTAAATATATAGCCAAAATGGTCTATAGTATATGAATAAGGTTGTGCGCCTTATTCTGGGGACACTATGGATGCGACCCACTTTGTAGTCAGTACAAATGATGTGATCCTGAATCGTTCATATAGAGATATGTGAGTGGGGGCATCCTATGCAATGAGTTTGCATAAGACTGAACCATGAAATAGTCACTTTTTACGTTCTAGGTGTCGTTTTATGTATAAAACTGACTATTTCGTTAATTGATGACCTAGGTAATTTAATCTTAATCCTAAGCTAACTATGAACTCCTGTTCACTCGGAATTATCCTTAGATCAGCATAGGTGTGGGCAGCTCATCATCGCAGACCCAATAAGTCTCCCATTTCAGGGGTAAGATCGGATGGATAGCTAGGAACATAGGGTACAAGACGAAATTCACTCCTACTCGTTATAGGGATAGTAGATAGGTTGTTCCCTTTAGTACTGAATCCAGGTCTTGAACAAGGGGCCCCACTCTCTCCTTAGCCCGAGAGAGGTTTGGTTTATAGGTTGGACCTTAAACCAATTGTTCATTAGAGGATCAATGGAACTTAAGGAACAAGATGTAGTCTTGGGGGTAAAATGGTTTTTATGACCCAACTGAGATTACGAACAACCTGTGAAGGATTAGCTTACTAACCATGGTTATATCAAATGGACACAAATATATTTATAGTGAAAGGAGTGCATATACGGGACTATAATGGCATAACTCGTTAGTTAACAAATGTTGATTAGCTCCGTCTAAAGAGTTTAACCAGCTAATCTCGGATCGTTGGAGCCCATGATCTATAGGTCCATTAGGTTCCCCTACTAGCTCATATGAAATAAACTTAGAACAGTATGATATAATGATTCGAATTGTTCGAATTAGGTGAAGAGAGAGAAACCAACAAGCATGTGTGATATAGTAGTCGGTTTTCAGTTTAGAGATACAGCTCTAATATTTAAATATGATTTAAATATCAAGAATATGAATACGTTCATATTCGGAAGCTCGAAAATAATGAAAATGGTCAAAGATGTCAAAAGTTAAAGAGTTGATTTTTGACTTTGAAAAGTCAAACTTTAACCGACCTTATATTCAAATGTGATTTGAATTTCGAGAAAATGAATGTGGATTCATACTCGGGAGGTCAAAATTAGTCAACATGGAAAAAATCATAAAAAGTCAAAAGTTTTTTTAACTTTTTGGTCAAAGTTTGTCTTTGACAAAATGACTATTTTACCCTTTGACTAAAGTTAGTGGGAAAATCCAAACTTTTGTTGGATAATTCCACTAACAAAATAGTGGGCTAGGTGTTGGCTTATAGTGGAGACATTAAGCCTATTTAGATAGTGGATTCTAGGTGTTGGGTTTTTATGGATTTGTTTCATATAATTGTTGCATGGTTTTTTTTCTATAAATTGGGCTTTCAATTATGGATGAAAAACTTTTGGCCATTTTTCCAAAATTGTTTTCCTAAATTGGGCTGTGAAAAAAAAAAAAAAGAAAAACCCAAACCAAAATAAATTCCATTTCTTTTCCATCTCTTTCTCTCTCTCGGTTTTCTTCATCCATCGAGTCCCACAACCCAATTCTGAGTCCAGAGGATAGTAGATCAACTCTAGTGGTGGTCTGAAAGAATTCGGGTCGAGATTCAGCGAGGAAAAGCGGTTTTCGGGAGCTTTAAAGGTAAGTTAATTTAATGTTTTATCTTCATTTTTCATGCTAATTTCTTTTTGAATAAAAGCAATTAGAGTGTAATTAGATCCTTATTCCGCTGCGTATGTCTCATGTTCCATCAGAAATGTCCTGGAGGATGAAGCAACATTAGCCTCACCCTTCTGCCTCTCCTTACTTTTCAGTAAATATTGGTATGTCTGCAACTCGTTGAGGAGAGATGTAAGGTTATATTTCACTTTGTTAAAAATCATATTACTAACAAAGTGTAGGAAGCTCTCCGGCAAAGAATGCAGGATTATGCTAACCTGGCTGCCCTCATCGATGGTAGACTCATTCAACTCCGCCACATTAAAGTGGACCATCATGTTAAGCACATGTTCACGAACAGAGGTGCCTTCTTCCATTTTTGAGTTAAATATGTATTTAAGAGCCTCATGCATAAGCTGTTCAGAAAATTATCCAAACATCCCCCACAGGGAATCCATGATCTCACGTGCTGAGACCATAGGCTCATGTTTCTTGGCCAAGACTTTAGAAAGACTTGCCAAGATGTAGGCTCGGGCCTTCTCATTCGCCTTTTTCCATCGCTCGTATGCCTCCCGAACATTTTGAATGGCATTCGGAGCTGGAATAGAAGGATAAGCCTCTGTGAGAGCAAACATGAGATCCTCGATGATCAGGATTGTCGTGATCATGTGTTTCCATGTTGCGAAATTATCGCTAGTAAGTTTTTCGATGCTTAACAATGCTAGCGTGGCTGTTGCCATTTTGAAAATGTTGCTGAAAATACAAACAAAATTTTATTAGAATTTTGCTAAACCACTTTTAAACAATCAGTTTCAAGTACCCTAAGTTATAGACTTCTATTTTGCAATGATGCCCCAGTGAGGCAGGACAAACGGCACCGGTGGGGTGATCAGTTGCCCCTTCGCTGTGATGAGACATTCTCAACCATTAGGCAGAACCAACTCTTGGAACTGAACCTAACAGCCACAATTTTTCGGTCCAGAATCGTTAAACTTTAACTATTTCGTGTAAGTGTAACCCCTCGTTTTCGGTGCTAGAGTCCTGCCCAATGAGCCTGTCGTAGGGAAGAAGCAGATTAGAATAAGAGACTAAGTTACCTTATCCTCTAACAGGAGATCAAATAAAGAAACACGCAAAACTGCCATCTTTTAGGGGGACACTCCCCAGGTGCCTCAAGGCGATGCACAGTAACTTTATTCAACCTAACGAGGGAGACCGAGGGATAAGTTGTCGCACTTCCCGCTCCCACTTACTATGAACACTCTCTCCATCCACCTTACTATTGACCTACCTAAGCACCATCCGTTGGGGGGACACGTCAAAGGTGCCGCGAGGCCGAGGGTAGGTCTCACGGTGTGGACTATTTAGGAAAAACGTGAAAGGTTTAAGTGAACCATCTTATGCCCCAAGTACTTCCCACTGAATGTTCTACCTAGGGATTCATTAACCTAGACAATCCGGCTACTGATTTTAGTCTAAGTCGTCTTTCTAAACTCTGCTCATAAACAACGTTTGTCTATGAAATATGAACAAGTTCAAGTAGTCACATTTAAAAACTTTAATGGACTGTCTTTAACTTGCATGCATGCATCAAATCTATCTAATTCACTTTTTCAGGTAAGTTCCCAGGTAGGGGTGTTACGTTTTCGTCAACTTAAATACCCCAGCCTAAACAGAACCGGCCTTAGACAAAATGTCCCTTATAGATAGATTTGCTACACTTCAACCTTTTATTAGCCAATTTAATCCTATTAAACTGATTAAAAGATTAAAGCCTCAGGGTTGTTAATCGTATTAGAATCGGGATCTTAGGTGTATGTGATCCAAGTTTTAAACACTTTAAAACTATGAATTAAACCTAAGTGAGCATGCATGTCTTTTTTATTACTTTTAGTTCTAATTTCTCTTTAACTTTTAAAAAGAAACAACTACAACCATTGCGCATAACGAGGCATTTATAACATTTATAAAATTAACCTATGTGTCATACTTCATGCAATGCCCGGTCATTACTATATATAACTTTTATATGACGCGTAACAACCAAGCAAACATGCTATCATTCACCCTAATACTATAACAATTATAATATAAAGATGATGCATGTCAATGTTTTTTATGCATGCATAAATATAACTCTTATATTATATGATGCATGAGCATGCTCTTACATAATTAAAATCATGCTTCTCTAAACTATAACAATTACAATAAAGAGATGATGCATGACCATTGCATAACCTAAGGTGTGATTTACTATATGTGCATACCATATGACATATAAAAAGCATACATCACATATAATAAATAAAGGATTAATGGACCGAGATGAGCCTTTACAAAAATCGGACTTATCTATTACATTTTTCATTGAGATAACCGGTTCACAGGCGAACGGGTCTTGAACCGCTAGGAGGTCTTCATCATGTAGTAAATTCCAGTAGATAGATGATCGTTCAGCGTGCACTATACGATAGGAGCATAAGTAAACGATCGCGTAGACGACGACGAGACTGAGAAGCCTGATTGTTTATGCGATCGCATAGCGCGATGACAGGTAAACGATTTACCTTGTGTTACTAAGCGATCGTTTAGTCAGTTACTAAGCAATGAAACGTGCTGACCTAAACGATCTTCTAGCGCGTGCGCGCTTTAAATGATACGCGAGCATCTCATTGTCTATACGATGCGTGCAACCAGGTAAACGATTTACCTTGCGATACTAAACAATCGTTTAGTCAGTTACTAAGCGATGAGGCTTACTGACCTAAACGATAGTCTAGCGCACCCGCGCGTTAAGCGATCTGCGAGCATCTCATCATCTACACGACGAGATAATCAGCGATCGCGTACCCGATCGTCAAACACGATGCGATCCCCATCATTTAACCGATGCATTCATCAGCGATCGCGTACTCCATCTTTACGATGCGATCAACAACAATCGCGTAGAACATCTTCTTCACAATGCGATCAACCCTAGATCGCCTCCTTCTTCGAAGAACTGCAACGCTTGCCTAAATTGCATACCACTCTTATGCAATGCTTGCACAGATCTACTTCTTCGAACGACTCAACTTCAAACAAACTTTGAATACAGACTCGATAACGATTATTAATACCCAAAATCGCAGGGCCTTTACAAACAATCGCAAATGTAAAAGGATCTAAATCAAACCAAGGCTAATCATCCCGAAAACATCCATTAATCCGTACATCCACAACAAGTTTAACCATCAAACAGCGTAGAAATGCACCCTGAATGTAAATCTCATTTCATTGCAACAGATGAAATCAGAGTATCAGAATCTGGCTCTGATACCAATTGAAGGATCTCATATCTAAGAGTTCCATGAGCGCGTTCGGATCGCTCTAATCTCACCATGACCGAACTACATATTATACATTCATACGAACAGTTATGTAAACAAACACTAATTATCGACATGCTAAAAACAAGATAAATAACAAGGGAGAAAGTTCCATACAAGTTGAAGACAGTCTTTGAACTTCGGAACTCAACGCAGCTAAACCCTCAAAGCGATCTACTAATGCCCAGTAGCAGCGTCGACTATAGCAGACGAGCAACCACGAACACGAACGCCGTGGGGACGACACCAGCACTAAAAAGCCCTGGGTATTCTCGGAGTGAGAACCCAAAGTGTGGTATTTGGTGAACTTGGTAGAGGAAGAAGGAAACACGAATCGTGTAGGCGATAAGCAAGTGGGAGGGAAAAAATGCTATCGCATAGCAGAAATGCTTATCGTTTAGGAGGAGTTACACGATCGTGTAGGTTTTACTAAACGATCGTTTAGGAAAAGGTATATGATCATTTAGCAAAATCGGCACACATACGATCGTTTAGAGAAGCTATCCGATCGTGTAGGAAATAGGGTGCGATCGTTTAGGTATGAGGTAGATGATCGTTCAGGCGGAGAGGAGCTATCGTATAGTCTCTCGATTTTCTTAAGCGGTCGTTTAGGAAACACCAGCGCGCTCTCTCTTTTTCTCTTCAGGCGACTGATCAAAATGGAAACTATTTTCATTTTAACTCATTGGTTACAATAATCGATGTTGCCTCACTAACCCATGTCCGAACTTGAATATTTGGATTAATTATAATATAATTAATCAACTAAAATATTAATAAATATAATCATATTATATTTTTATCCTATAGTTTGATATCACATATCTACTATAGTATTTTCTCCTTTACTTGATATAAATCATATTTATATCTTATTTCCTCCAAAATAATGTGTCTCAAACATTTAGCCAATTATATCATATATAATTAACCAGTCCAATTATATCATATATAATCAAACTTCCTCTTGTCAATTTGAACATTTCAAATTAACCCAAAGACTAGTTCTCGACTTTATCCAAGCTACCCAGGGGACCTAATGGACCTGTGGCTCGAAGCTCCAACAGTCCGTGAATAGCTGACTAAACTCTTTAGCCACGGGATCCACCATCCGTTAACTGTCAGGCATTCCACTAAAGACCAACAGCTGAACTCTTCTTACCACAGATATATTTCTGTGTCCATAAGATATAACCAATCATGAGTACGATGACCCTTCACAGATGCTCGTAATTACAGTTGGGCCAAATTACCGTTTTGACCCTATAGTTACATCTCACTCCTTAAGTACCACTAATTCCTTTAATGAACAATACAACATAGTCCAACTATGTGTGAACACATCTCTGGCCAAGAAAAGGTGTGTAGCACCACATCATTCAAGTCTCGGAATCAAGCCTTAAGGGAGTTATCTATCTACTTACCCCTGCCTCGAGGAAGGAGTAAATTCCATCTTGTATAGCTGAGTTCCCAGCTCCCAAATCAAACGAATCCCCAAAATGGTAGGTCTGAATCGGTGACCTGGCCACTCGCACCCATACAAATCAAAGGATCGTCCTCAATGGTAGGAGTTCCCAACTCACTCAGGATTGAGGTCATGTTACCTATGGTCATCCTAGTGAAGTGAAGTCTCTATCATGAATGGTGTTACATAACGAGACGTTAACACTTCGTGGTTAGGTCTTATACAAATACTTTGTATAGGACGCCCCCGCTCGCATGTCCCCAACACGAATGATCAGGATGAGACCATCTGTGACAAGTCACAATACTTGTGACCATTCCACAAAATGGGTCGCATCCGTAGTGTTACCAAGATAAGGTTTCCCTCCTATATCCATATACTATATACCATTTTGGTTATCACTCAAGATATGATCCACTTGTATGTCACCACATGCATGCTTGAGTCACATATAGATAACTAGGGATTTTATGTTTATTGGTTTGTGATAAAGCAAATAAAATAAGTAACTGAGTAAAATACAGGATGTGAAGTAAATATCATATATTAACAATACAAGCGTTCGTACAAACTGTTTATAAACTACAGGACACGAGACTTTAGGGCATCAACCCCAACACATTGGATATAACCAGTCAACAGTGAGATGATCCTTCACAAATTGCTCGTAAGTATAGTTGGGCCAAAATTACCGTTTTTCCCCTGTAGTTACATCTAACTCTTTAAGTACCACTGATCCCTCCAATGAACAATAAGTCATAGTCCAACTATTACCAAACCCTCTCGGTCCAAGAAAGGGTGAACCTTCACATTGTTCAAGCCCCGGAATCAGTTCTTAAGGGAGCAATTTATCTACTTATCCCGACATTAGGGAAGGAGTAAATTTCGTCTTGTGTAGCTGTGTTCCCAGCTCCCCAATCAAACGAATCCAAAAATGGTAGGCTTATTGAGTCGGCAATTTGGCCACTCTCACCACAAATTAAAGAACCGCCTTCATAGGCAGGAGTTCACAACTCATTCAGGATTCAGGTCATGTTACCCATGGTCATCTTGATGAAATGTAAGTCTATATTATTAACGACGTTATGTAATGAAACTATTCATTTCGTGGTCCAGTATTATACAAACCTTTTTGTATGGAACACCTCCACTCACATGTCTCCACATGAATGATCAGGATCATATCATTTGTAGCACTTTACAACAATTGTAACATCTACAAAACGGGTCATATTAGTAATGTCACCAGGATAAGGTATCCAGCCTTATCCATTTACTATAGACCATTTAGGTTATCACTTAAATATGATCCACCTGTATGTCTCTACATACATGTTTAAGCTATAAAAAATAACCTTGGATGTTAGTTTATTGGTTTTGTGGGTTAATGATACTAAATGTCGAATAAAAATATCTCACATTTTATTAAATAAATAAATCATTTGTACATTACAATTACAAACTACAGGACCCACGAGATTTAGGGCATCAACCCTAACAGAGGGATTACAAGTTGGCATATGGATCTAAGAATTTGATCCTTACGGGATACACCGACTCTGCTTTCCAAACTGGTAAGGATTCTAGGAAATCCACATCAGGATCAATGTTTGTCCTAAATAGGGAATTGTAGTATGGCGTAGCATTAAGCAAGGATGCGTTGCAAACTCTAGCATAGAGGCTGAATATGTAGTTGCTTGTGAAGCAGCAAAAGAAATAGTTTGGCTCAATAAGTTCCTAAGTGATTTGGAAGTGGTTCCAAATATGGACTTGCCTATTACCTTATACTGTGACAACGGTGGGGCAGTAACTAACTCTAAAGAGCCTCGTAGCCACAAACACGGAAAACATATTGAGAGGAAGTATTATCTGATACGAGAGACTGTGCAATGACGATGTGTAATGGCTACATTCAAAACATTTTGACCATTGAGGAAAATAAATTTCATTAAAATAATAAAGACAGTTTTCTAAAATAATGAAGAAAAAAATAACTTAAACAGATAAAATTTTGACCAACATTGACTTTCAAATCAAAACTTTTAAATAGCTTGAAAACATAAACTGAGCGGAAGCGATTTACATGTCCCATATGCTATGATCACAGGTTCCTCTCGTCACCCGCCGGTCCATTCCTATCCTTACCTGAAAAACATAAATTAAGAAAGGTTGAGTATAAAAATACTCAATAAGTGATCCCATTACCGGGATCAGGCTATACATCCACGAGCAGAGAATGATGGGTCTGTGGCTGAAACAACTACATTTGTCTTAGATAATGAAAAGAAACCAAAGGACGTACTATCTTGCCTTGACTCGCATATCTAGTCGTCTAATGGCACACCGTCAAACATGAAAAAATAACATGAACGTGAACCTATCGATTCACGTATGTCTAGCGGCCTAAAGGCACACCGTCAAACATGAAACTAGACCCGTTGGTCCTCTGAAATAAAACATGCATCAAGCCAAGACGTTAGACTGCCTTATTGGTCTAATCATGCACCACATGCATAATTCCAATACTGTATAAAATTTCAAACATGCTCATAATACTCATAACTACCATGCAACAAGTAATCACAACGACAAAATCATACTTCTAGAGTCCATTAATTAACTTTATAAATCTAATCTAGGCCGTCTGGCATGAAGGCACCGGTAATAGTACCACTTACCTCAAATTAAGTCAAGGACGGTCATCTCAACAACCAACTCCAACAATTTACTTGAATTAAAACCAAAGAAAGGACCGAACGATCGTAAATCCTGCTAGAAAGCACGCCACTGATCTCCAAACTTCGAATAGTAAACGTTCAAAAACTCGTTTCCCTTGTTAGACAGTGACCAGAAACACTCCCAAACTTCAATCTAAAAGCGAAACGTAAAGGATATCAATCAATTTGGGCCAAAAGCTAATGGGTGGTCAAGAACGTCCAAGAATTCTAAAACTTACCCAAAATATCAATTTCGGTGACAATGGCATCAGCGGTGGTGGCAACCATAGATAGACAGCAGTTGTTGCTGTCGGACGGCATAAATTGTTTAGGCTAGCGGCTGGTAGTAAGGGTCTTTCATGAAGAGGGTTTGTGAGAGTGAGAGAGAGAGGGAATTTCTAGTTTCATAGATTTTATTCAGCAGCGATTACAAACAAACCAGAGCTTCAAATAACAATCCAACCGTTCAAAATCTATATGTCTCAAAATGATTGACCAAATTGAAGCACAATCCAACGTCAAACTCCAGAAATTGACAGTTTTGTGGAAGTTGTCGCTGAAAAACCGAATTGCTTTCTCCCCAATTTTTGGCCTCTTTTCACTCTCATTTAATTTCGAAAAATTTCAATTCTTTTTTTTTCAAATTTTAAAAAGATAAATAAAATCACAATATCTCCAAAATCTTCAAAGATTTTATTAAATTAATAAATCAATTAGCTTTTCAAATTATCTTAATTTAGGCTTCAAAAACCAAAATTAAATGGCATAAGATCCATCAATTTGATACAAATTAAATCCTTCCAAATATTTAAATCAATTCAAAACCACATGAAATTAATTATCTCCTTAATTTAATTTTTTTTTTTAAGTTGGCCCTAAAATTCAAAATTAAAGGGAAGTAAAATTCAATATTTTCAAGATAATTAGTTCGAATATCTACTCAATTAAATTCAATTTAACCAATAAAAGTTTTTCAATTATTTCAATTTAATCCCAATTTTCCAAATGAAAGGGAAATTTAAACTAAAAAATTTTAGATAATTAATTTAAATTTTCCTGAAATTCGGGATCTTACAAAATGAGTATTCTGTTTTATGTTCATTAAATGTTTTCAATGTTTGGGCCTTGTATAAACCCTACTCCAATGTTAGTACCGAAGGTATGGTAAGGTACCAAGATTTTAGTTATGTTAGGGATCCTTGACACCGAAGGTATGATAAGGTGAATACCCAATCCAACTCTACGTGCACTTATGACTCACATTATTGAAGTTGATGAGATCGAGCAAAAGGGCTCTCTTTAAACTTAGGCTGGGAGGTGATTGAGCAAAAGGGCTCTCACTCCAATCTAGGCTAACGTAGTAAAGATTGAGCAAAAGAGCTCTCCCCCATGTTCAAACAGTGGAGTAATGGCATTTTAAAGTATAATACTGAAAAGCCTTATTTTAGGGCTTTTATTTGATATGATTTTATGTTTTCTAGTTATATTTTCTAAACCTGATTATGATCATGTAAATGTTTATGAAAGCATGTTTATGTTATTTATGAACAAAAATATATTTTCCCAATAGTCAGTCACTGAGTATTTCAAGCTCACGTTTTTAAAAGTTTTTCTCCTCAAGTAGCGGTCGACGTCCCAAAGCTGAGTAGATCTACCAGTCAGTCACTAAATAAGATTTCTTAGGAAACTTGAGGAATAGGTGGTCCACTATGTTTTTTTAACCCTGTGTTTGTCTGTACACGTCATGGGATTCAGGGTAGGATTTTGAGTTAAGGGTTGTAAACATAAACATTTTATATCGTGTTGTCTGTTATGTAAATAAATGTAAATTTCTTTGCACATAGTACCTGAGTTAATAAGTTGGTGTTGAAGTTATGCATACATTGAGTATAAGTTTTGAATAGTATATCAGGTTAACAGGTACTCAGAAAACATGATTACAGGAGTATGTTGGGCAGTAGTTATCATAAGAGGGTTGACAATTATTGTCTTCACATCTGTTCTCGGATTAAAAGGGTAATCTGGGGAAGGATGTGAAAAGATAATTTTATTTTTTTTTCTATTTAAATTTAAAAATAGTAGGATTAAATTTGAAACATTTAAGCTTAAAGTTATATGATGCCACACCTCATATGTACATTACACACACTACACAAGAATTTAAAACCTTTTGGAGTTGCGACGAGTATTAATCAAGGAAGTATTCATACCTCCTATGCCATAATATGGAGTAGCATGTGCTATATAATAATATTCATGGGTGGGCTCGATCATACAAATGTCTAAATACAGCTGGATACCTTAGATCTAGCTATACTTGCTTGCTTGTTGACCTGTACTACCTATTCTATTCTTGACACAATAATAGTAAGTTGAGCTCTCGTTGTGAGCACTACCTTAGCACTGTTTTTTTGGCACTCAGAGAAGAGTGGAAATAGTCCTAAATAAAATAGAGCTTCTCACTAACACTTTCGACTCGCTGCCAAAAGCTCATTCAGGCGGAGAAGCTAGAAGCCTTCCTGGTGAAGGAACTCTTATACAAGAGTACCTATGAGCAGGAGCGGATCTTTTCGATTTCATTGTGACAAAATTTCCACACATACATTCTAACATACAGATATGCATTGAAAACACTAATTAATGGCATGCTTTAAAAGATAAAATACAAGAGACTGGGAGACTTACCAGTTGAAGACTTTCTTCAGAAATCTCGGTCTCACTGTGAACAAACTCCTCACGCTCTTTCTCGTTCAGCAAGCAATCGCCTAGCACCACCACTGTCGTCTACACGAATAACAGCGCACGAACAAAAGGCAATGGGGACGACACCACCACTTGAAGCCCTCAATATTCTTGGAGTGAGAATCCAAATGGTGGACTTTGATGGAATTGGTAAAAGGGAGGAGGTAAGGTGATCGTGTACTACGAACAAGCAAGTGGGAGAAAAGGATGACTATCGTATAGTTGGGTTCTTGATCGTTTAGGTCGAGGTACACGATCGTGTAGTAATTGCTAAGCGATCGTCTAGGTAAAAGGTAAGCAATCATTTAGATACGCTCAGGCATTAAGCAATCATCTAGTAAAGATAAGCGATCGTTTAAGAAATTGTGGGCGATCTGTTAGGAAACATGGGTGTGCAATCGTTTAGTAGGCGGGCACTATTATATAGGCTCTCAACACTAAGCGATACAAGACTTTCACACCGTGAGCGATTTTGCGTCTCTTTTGTAAAATAAAAACTATTTTCATTTTATTCTTCAGTTACTAGAACTGAATTGAATTTCCCACCATCGTGCAAAATCGGAGAAAACTTCGGCCAATTATCTCATAACCGCCTAATTAATAAAATAAGAAATATAATCATATTATATTTTTAACATATAGTTTATATCATATATCAACTATAGTGTTTTCTCCTCTACTTGATATAAATCATATTTATATCCAATTTCCTCCAAAATAATTTATCTCATACATTTAGTCAATCATATCATACATAATTAACCAGTTCAATTATATCATTTATAATCGAACTCCCTCTTGTCAATTTGAACATTTCAAACTAACCCAAAAATTAGTTCTCAACTTTTATCCAAGCTACCAAGGGGACCTTATGGACCTATGGCTCGAAGCTCCAATGGTACATGAATAGTTGACTAAACTCTTTAGCCACGAGATCCACCATCCATTAACTGCTAGGCATTCCACTAAAGACCGACGACCCAACTTTTCTTACCACAGATATATTTCTGTATCCATCGGATATAACCAATCATGAGTACGATAACCTTTTAAAGATGCTTGTAAGTATAGTTGGGCCAATTTACCGTTTCGCCCCTGTAGTTACATCTCACTCCTTAAGTACCACTGACCTCTCTAATGAACAATACAACATAGTCCAACTATGTGTGAACACCTCTTGGGCCATGAGAAGGTGTGTGGCACCACATCGTTCAAGCACTGGAATCAAGCCTTAAGGGAGTTATCTATCTACTTGCCCCTACTTCGGAGAAAGAGTGGATTCCATCTTGTGTAGTTGAGTTCCCAGCTCCCAAATCAGACGAATCCCCAAAGTGATAGGTTTGAGTCGGCGGCTTGGCCACTCGCACCTATGCAAGTCAAAGGATCGCCCTCAATGGCAAGAGTTCCCAACTCACTCAAGATTTTTGGTCATGTTACCTATGGTCATCCTAGTGAAGTGAAGTCTCTATCATGAACAGTGTTATATAACGAGACGTTAACACTTCGTAGTCAAGACTTATACAAACTCTTTGTATAGGATGCCCCCACTCGCATGTCCCCTACACGAATGATCAGGATTAGACCATATGTGGCAAGTTACAACACTTGTAACTATTCCACAAAGCGGGCCGCATCCATAGCATTACCAGGATAAGGTTTTCCTCCTCTATCCATATACTACAGACCATTTTGGTTATCACTTAAGACATGATCCACTTGTATGTCACCACATACATACTTAAGTTACATAAAGACAACCAGGGATTTTAGTTTATTGGTTTGTGGTAAAGCAAATAAAACATTCAGATGAACAAAAACAAAAGGTGAAGTAAATATCATATATTATACATCACAAGCGTTCGTACAAACTGTTTACAAACTACAGGACACGAGACTTTAGGGCATCAACCCCAACACCCGGTGCATGAGGGGAGATTGTGAAAGTTCCAAACCAACAATCCCTACCTTGATTGTTTAACTTCTTATCTTGAAGGCATATTGGGGTATTCTTTATGGCCAGGAAGGACAATGATTCAACATTTCCTTCGGAGTATATATATTCTAAAGTAGCACAAACTAGGAAGAGTCTTGACGTAAGGAATAGAAGGAAGGTTCTTTTTAGAGAATAGCAACGCTTTTTCTTCATTTACAAGACTTTCAACATGTCATTTCAGAGTCAACCATTGATTGGTCTTTTCATAAAATTGGAAAATCCACTTAGGTAGTTAGGTTATATGACTTGATCCATAATACTTTATCTTTAAAAAAATAGAGTTTTAAGTTGAGTTGGCGTTGATAAATATGAAATGTTTCACTAGTATTTATTTAAACCTCGTTTGATAATAATTTGATTTTTAATTTTTAGTTTTTGAAGATTAAGTCTAAAAATATCCTTTTCATTCGCTTCTTTGTTATCTAATTTCTAACAATATTTTAAATCATTAAGTCAAGTTTTAAAAGCTAAAAAAGTAATCTATTATTATTTTTGGAATTAGGTTAATAATTCAATTCTTTTACTTAGAAAAATGAAGTTATTATAAGAAATTGAGAGAAAATAAATATAATTTTTAAAAATAAAAAATAAAAACCAATTAGTTATAAAATGTGCCCTTAAAACTTAAAGTTTAATCTATTTATCTATTGAGCAGTTCTCAAGATTTTTGGGATTAAAAAGATAAGAGTAAACTCGTAATTTAACCTAAAATAAATATTGAGCACCGAAATGGTAGAATTAAGCCGAATATGCGAAGGTTTGGATAAGCCGAATATGCTCTCGGCTACGATTAGGATTCTTTCTCCTCAAAGATAGCAAACCAAAAATCCTGTCTCAACCAAGTACCCATCCTTTATACTCCAAATTCTTCACTGTTATCAGCATCTCGATCAGTTTCACTGCCTTAGTTTACTGTTTCTGAAGATTTCTTCCGACTACTTGAATTACGGTATGCCCAAATTCCCCCAAATGTACTTTTCTGGAAATGATCGCCTGGAAATTCAAATGTCGGGAATTGATTTTTTAGTATTCGTGTCATTCTGTTGTGGGTCATGTTCATTTTGCGTCATACTTCATTTATGCAGCTTAGGTGTTTGTCTTAATGTCCCAAATGGAGAATTTAGCTGAACCCAAAAGCCTAAGGCTGTCGAATTTACCTTCTTTGGTACATTTTTCTGGTTTGATGAAGAAACCCCTTTCATTCTTCTACTTGGTGTTGTGTTGGAGTGTTGTTTGATCATTGTGATCGTTAAAGGATAGAGAAAGAACAAGTAGCACTTTTCTTTTTGCTTCTGCAGCTGTGGGGATACCTGTCTCCGCATTTGTAATGACACATAATTTAGACGTTCTCTCTCTCATTGTCGCGTGCTTTTTTCCTTCTCTGTAAAGAAACCAAACCCTTTGTTGATGTGTATTGATCGGTTACTCCCACCGGCAAGATGGCCTTTGGCATATGCTATAATGACTGTTCACCATCGATTAGATAATGGGTTGCTATTTACGTTATAGAATATTTACTGACATGTGCGAGCAAGGCTTCTCTACAATGATCTCTTTTATCCTCTAATATACAAACTTCAGCCCTCCTCCCCTGCTTACATTTTACTCAATTACTACGACCGTTTTTTCATTCAAGACTTGCTATAACTTAACAAAATGATTGTATTTTCTCTGTTATTTTATAATTATAAGTGTGCATTACTTGATGCGGTGCTCGTTCTAATATATGTAGAGAGGAAACTAACATATGTAGAAGTGAAATGAAAATTTATGAAATTTCTATTTTTTCGCCCCTAAAAAGTGAAAGGAAACCAACATGTGTAGAGAGGCATGTATTTTGCTTCCTAGAGGCATATTCAACATTATTCACGTATCCCAGGATTTCATTCTCTCACATGTTTTTGTCTATGTGGACTTATTGAAGAAACATGAATACTAACTTCCATCTGAGTTACCACTG
Organism: Benincasa hispida; assembly: GCF_009727055.1. NCBI lineage: Eukaryota > Viridiplantae > Streptophyta > Magnoliopsida > Cucurbitales > Cucurbitaceae > Benincasa > Benincasa hispida. Next base: position 80,664,409 of record NC_052357.1, on the reverse strand, counting down.
TAGCAGCTAAGTTGAAACATAGTTGATTAGAGTATTGTCTCTGCAGGTTGAAAAGCATTAATATTGTGTGGAACACGTTGAAATGGCACACGTTCTTTCAACTTCATGCTGTTTGAAGATCTCCAGCAAGAAATCTTACTTCAAGGCATCAAATGACAAATTTACCTCATTTTCTACGTCATTTACTTCAAAAATATGTAAATCACCAATGCTAAGGCTTGTCTGGCAAGAAAAGAGACTCCCAAGAAAGTGTATTGTCCGAGCAACCACACTTCCAGCCAACCAGGAAGCCCCAGCCACTCAATCCAGTTCTGTATATCTTGATGCCTCAAGTGGATTGTCTAAGACACAGCGAGTAATGGTCATTGGGGGAGATGGTTACTGTGGCTGGGCTACTGCTCTCCACCTCTCCAAGAAAGGTTATGAGGTTGCCATTGTTGATAACCTTGTCCGCCGTCTCTTTGATCATCAGCTCGGTCTTGACTCATTGACTCCCATTTCCTCCATCCATAATCGCATTCGCTGCTGGAAATCTATAACTGGGAAGACTATTGAACTCTTCATTGGTGACATTTGTGACTTTGAGTTCTTAACAGAGACCTTCAAATCATTTGAACCTGATGCTATTGTCCATTTTGGTGAGCAACGCTCTGCTCCATATTCCATGATTGATCGATCGAGAGCTGTTTTTACTCAGCACAACAATGTGATTGGAACTCTAAACGTGCTTTTTGCTATTAAGGAGTTTAGAGAAGACTGTCATTTGGTGAAGCTGGGGACTATGGGTGAATATGGGACTCCCAATATCGACATTGAAGAAGGTTACATTACTATTACTCATAATGGAAGGACAGATACGTTGCCTTACCCGAAGCAAGCAAGTTCTTTCTATCATCTAAGTAAGGTTCATGATTCACACAATATAGCTTTTACTTGCAAGGCTTGGGGGATCAGAGCTACAGATTTAAATCAAGGGGTTGTTTATGGATTACGGACAGAAGAGACCGCGATGCATGAAGAACTGTATAATAGGTTTGATTATGATGGAATTTTTGGGACTGCATTGAATCGTTTCTGTGTGCAGGCTGCTGTAGGTCATCCACTCACTGTATATGGCAAAGGTGGTCAGGTAGGATCCACATCTATGGTTTTATTTTTCATACAGCAATGAAGAGTTTTCTTTGAAGCATTTGTCATTGATACATTACCACATCTATTCCTAAGTTCCTCATAAGTATTATCATCAACTCAAGCTCGTTTAAAACATCATTTCTGGACTAATTTATGTTTTTTATTTATTTAATCATGTATCCAGACCCGAGGATACCTCGACATAAGAGATACAGTCCAGTGCATAGAACTGGCCATCGCAAATCCAGCAAAACCAGGAGAGTTTCGCGTCTTCAATCAATTTACAGAACAGTTTTCTGTCAATGAACTTGCTGCTCTTGTTACTAAAGCGGGAGAGAAGCTTGGGTTAGATGTGCAGACCATAACTGTGCCAAATCCAAGGGTAGAGGCAGAGGAACATTACTACAATGCCAAGCACACCAAACTCATAGAGTTGGGCCTAAAACCACACCTTCTATCAGATTCTCTTCTTGATTCAGTGCTCAACTTTGCTATCAAGTTTAAGGATCGTGTCGACACCAAACAAATAATGCCAAGTGTTTCGTGGAGAAAAATAGGAGTCAAGCCAAGGACTATTGCTGCCTAGCCAAGTACTTAATTTATATGTAGCAGCCATATCTCGCAGGTTCTACAAACTGAGTTCTATCTCCCATCTTTTTGTAGGCAGTATATACATCTTAATGAAAGCTCCCCATATGTATTATCTGAGTTTCCTTACTGAGCTTCAGGACGAATACTAAGTTATATTTACTAGTAGAGCAATACAAGTCAATATTTCTTTTTTCAGATTGACATAGGGTTTCATCAAAATATATTCATGAAAATGTCGATATCAACAAATAAATCATTAACATAAATTATTATTAGAAGTTTGGAAAACATCTGTATACAACATCAGAATCTAACTACAATATTCAGAAGCAAAGAAAGTGCTTAGTATCCTTGTTGATCTTGAAGGAATGTTATTACAACCGGGAATGACTACCTTTATCAGGCTTCCTACATAGATGCAGCTTGGATTTATCTGTGTGTAGATGAAGATTAGCTTTAACGAAGTTCACAACAACTGAAGCCAATTCATCTTGGTGAGAAGTATAATCATGATCAGCCCCTTCCATGATGCATAGATCATGATTTACTATTGACTTTGAAAACTCAAGAGCATCTTCAACTGGTACGACTTTATCCATTGATCCATGAACCGTCAAAACCCTGAAAAAGAAAAGTGAACATTGCCATGGTTCAAACAGAAGCAATAAAACAGAATAGCAACACTCCTCACCTACAGTCACCCTGAATTGCTAAGCATGCTGCACGAACCTCGGTAGCTAGTCGGTCCATTAAACTTTCTTCAGTGACACGATACTCGAACTTCCCTGATTTCAGAAACATGAAATAGAAGAAACGGAGAAGATTGCATAAGACCTTGCGTAATTTTATGAAATCTTGATGTTGTTGAAATAGAAACTAGAATTTGATGGCTCACCTCTTCTATTCTTGATATCAATATATCCTTTTTGCTTAATTCTTTGCAAAAAGTCTCTACCTAAGCGGCCTTCAATCCCTCTTTCAAGGTTAAATCGGCCAGATATATTAACAATCGTATGAATGTCTCTATACTTTGAAGCATACAAGAGAACTACATTCCCCCCTGCAACGAAAATACAATAAATTGGCTTGCTACCATATGTTCCTTCCCATGGAAATGTCTTCAAAGTGCTGATTTATGTCTTCAATAAATTATTCAGAACTCCAAAATTGCACTTTATAATAAAGATTGATTTCTGCAGAATGAGCAAGGATAAAGACCTTTACTGTGTCCAATTATTGAAGTCACTGTATGTTCCTTTCCATGGAAATGTTGAACAGCAGCACGTAAATCATCAGTTTCTCTGCGGTAGTTGCCATACTGGAATGAACCTTCACTCTCTCTGCCAAATATAGGTCAAAAAGAAATGTTTTGGTGCTCGGATTGTGAATGATTTTCGCAAATTGTACGCAACTGGGAAGTTCTATGGCAATCATGGTTTCCCTAGTTATTAGAAAATAGAGCGTCCTCAAGAAAGAAATTTGAGAGGATAAATGTTTGTTTCTAACAGGCAAGACGAAAAATATCGAAGCAAAGGTTTTTCTCCTAAAAAACTTAGTTCTTCGAATCAAGCTGCTTAATATAATCTAGGAATCAGATGGTATAATTCCTAATGCCCACAGTAGCCAGAGAAACAGACCCAAACCTGAATTTGAAACAAACCATAGAAGCAAAACGTAAAATAAAAACCAACTATAACAAAAACCTTTATTTTTTTAGGTAAATTGCAAAAACCACCCTTGAAGAATGGTGGTAGTTGCAAAAACCACCTCTAAAGTATGGTGATAGTTGCAATTATACTCTCAAACTTATAATATTTATAGAAATTGGACCTCCAAGTGATAAAAATTGAACCCTCAGACTTGTATAATTGTTACAATTTCTACGATTATGTAAGTTGAGCGTCTAATTTTAGCACTTGTATAAGTTTGAGAGCTCAACTTTTACAATTGAAAGTTTAAGGATATAATTACAACTACCACCATACTTTAGGGGTAGTTTTTGCACTTTGCCCTATGTTTTAAGGATTTTTTTGCCACTCAATAGCAAAAACCTGTTATACATATTTATTAGGCATTATAGTACACAACATGTATGAGAACAAAGATCAACTGATGGCCTATAAAGCAGAGTTTGCACAGAAGTTATGAGAAAAATAAACATGGAGAAGCTCTGATAGTAATATAACTGACATCCGTATGCACTGAGGATCAAAAGGTTCATGGTTCAAATCCTCCACCTCCAATTTGTACTCTATATATAGACATACACTTCTGCAAGAAACTTTTAGCAACTTCTGTATTATAGGAAATCAAATATGCATGATTCTTTAAGAATCAAAATGGTGGAAAACTGACATCGTTAGAGTAGGATATATAAGAATACAATTGTAAATTCGGCTAACTTTTCACATTTGCAGTAGCACCTTATTTTTAATCATACTGGTAAACTTCAACCACCAATTTCCAATCATAAGGTGAAGAGACAATGATTTTGACCACATGCAAAACTATAATACCCTATTCATTATCCATCCTAAGATCTTACCCGTTACCAGCAAAGTCAAAGCGGAAAACACTGATCCCTTCTTTCTCAAAAGCAGTGGCGAGGTTCACCATAGGAATGTTTTCCTACAAATGGCAGTTGATAATATCAACTCAACCAACATCGAGAAGCATTCGAAAACGAAAGAGAAAAGGATAACGAGCAATGAGGACAAATTCAGAAATGTTATGGATTCCTTTGAACTCAACAACCTTCTTAACATATTATCGTCAAATACAAAAACTAAATCACAACTTAAAAACACAATGTAGCAAAACATATGAAACATGGGAATCCAACCAGACGAATAGTAATTATTAATACCACAAGAAAAAAGACTCAAAACCATATAAAAACGATCTAATGTATAAAACCTTCGAGGACCGAAATCCATGGCAGATAATAACAAGCTCATCTGACCCAGTATCATGCAGGATTCCTACAAGCTTCTCACCATGGATATTCTGTATCACTACTCTGCGTTGGGAAGCCACTACAATGGGAAAAAGTTAAAATAAGATAAAATCTGTTTTGATGAAAAATGTTACGCTTGAAAAGTTTAAGCCTAATACTTATTATTGGAGCTAATACTTCATCGTTCAATTAGTTTGGAGTCTGTCCTAGGTAATAATTAGTTCCAAATTTCCAACAAGATAACGAAGTAACTTCATTAAAGCGGGAATCGTTCAATTAAGTTGATAGATTGAACATTGGTTCCTATCAAATACTAACTTGCATAGATCAAACAAGGCGTCGGATTCGTCGGCAGCACTTTTCCTGGAAGACCCACATCGAACACCTTGTTTGATTAGCACAATGAACACGAATCTCGTAATGGGTATCTCAAGATTGGTCTCCAGGCAATGATCGAATAAAGAAACTGAAGAAATAGACGAAAATATCAAAGGAAACCTGAATTTCTCCTTCAAAATTTGGATTTGTCTCAAAAGCCCTTATGAGATGATGAATGGAGTCTGTTCTTGAACTGTGGTGGTTGAATTTTAATTCTTTACCTGCAACTTCAACTGAACCGGTTTCCATCAAAACCGATTCTTCAACCCGTGCCACGAATTTATATTTTCCAAATGAAAAATTCTTAGGGCGGGTACGCAATTCGATTTCTTTCCTTGTTCTTTTTACTTTTTCAGATTCACTATTTGGTTTTTGATTGAATTAAATATATATATATATATATATATATATTTATGTCGATTGAATACCACTCTAGATAAAGAAAAAAACTTGTACGAATGACGTAAAAATTGAGTCTAAAATGTCAAATGATCTAAATTTTCAAAAAATGTAAAATGATCTTTTATTGACATCAGGTTCATATGAAATTACCAAAATAAACTTGCGCAAGTGAAAAAGCTCATTTGCTCATGCTCTTAGTGACGGTCCGTTTGTGAACGTCCACGGCAGAGCTACACGTCATCGCAAAATAGGTTGTCTTCTTCCCCCCACTCTCTCACTCTCGCTTGCACTCTCACCGAGGAATGGAATGGAGGAGGGTCGTCGATTTAGGCCAACTCTAGGTACGAAATGGGGGAGGGTCGTCGATTTTTGCCAAATTGGAGGAGGGTTGTCAATTCTGGCCAGATCTCTCTGAGTAATGAATGGATGATGATCGTCCAAACCATGGAATGGAGACCATGCTCGATCGTCAAGTGAGCAGAAGAGTGAAAATTCGCTAGAGAAGAAAGGAAATCGCGCCAGAAAAAAAAATGAAAGAGAAAATGAAAGGACGAATTTGTAACTTCACTTATCTATGACGTCGACAGAAAGTCATTTAACATTTCTTTTAAAAAACGGAGTCATTTGTCATTTTGAACTCAATTTTTTAGTCATCTATATAAATTTTTAGGTAAAAGGGAGAGAAATGCAGATGAAATTTGAAATTTGAAGTATGGAGTCGCATAAAAGTTTTGATAAATATTTGTTTCATGTAATAACCCATGCATAATTATTCTTTTAAAATAGGCTTTAAGTCCTTATTTCTTAGTCCTAAAACGAAGGAGAGAAACAAGTTTGTGGCCGTCATTTTTTCTAGTGTGAGTAATTTTTTGGTAAGAATGTTGGTTGATCTGATATTTAATTAACTCCCATTTCATACTAACTTCTCGAGAAACACATTAATAAAAACACTACCTTTAGGAGAAAAACCAAACTCCCATTTCACAAAGATTTCATTTTTAATTTTCTATTTGCCAAATATATGCTTACCTCACTCCCTCCTACGGTAAGAGTAACTTAAATTCCAAAACAAATAAATTAGATTCCCGTGAAGAAATTTGATTAGATTTTTAAAGACATTGCTAGAAAGTAATGTTTTATAAACTTGTAATCATTTTATTTTTTATTTTTATTTTTTAAAACTAAACTTATAAACATTACTTTCACCTTCAAATTTCTTACTTTGTTATTTACTTTTCATTAATAACTTTAAAAACCAAACCGAATTTTGAGAACTTAAAAAATAACTTTTAAAAAATTGTTTTTGTTATTCAAATTTAGCTAAGAATTCAACTTATGTACTTAAAAAAGATGCAAATCATTGTAAGAAGTGTAGAAAAAATAAATCATTTTCAAAAACCAAAAACAAAAGATGAAATAATTACCAAACAATATATAAAAAACTTCTAGTTTTTTAAAAAGTAAAATATATACTTTGTAGTATGACTCCCACAGACTAACCCTTTTACACAGTTCCTCCCAAACATGGACAAAAGTGATCATTCTGCACAATCCCACAAATATCTTTTTGAGAGAATAAATGGCATACAAAGGTTGAGGAAAATGGACATCCATCCAGAGAGATAGAATATGGTTCCAAAACTATGCTCCATTCTTTGATGTTAAGCAGAATAAATCCTAAAAATCAAAGGCATCATCAAAGAATGACCTGAGATGGGGAGGCCTTACAAGTACTTTCAACGTATGCATTGTAATAAAATTATTTTTTGAGTATTGAAACAATGGAAGAGAAGCATAAAGAAAAGACGATGAACTCCTCTAACCGGTACACTTTCTGCATTCACCTCTTCTACAGCTAGCAATCGACAATTAGATGCATAGTGATACATAAACTAGTGGCAGGCTACAATCACCGAAAAAAGAGGCAACAAGGCAGCAAAGGAAGTTACTATATTCACAATGAATATCAAAAATAAAAACGAAGTTGCAAGGGCAACCAACATACTGCTAAGATCCAACAGGTGCAATGCCTTTAGCCTTGGCTGCAGCAGTTGCTGCAGCAGCTGCTGCTGCTGCTGCAGTGGCTGCCGATGCAGCAGGGTTCGGTACTGAGGGTGGCACAGGGTTCGACTGCGAGCTACTCTGTGTGGATACTAATGGTTGATGTTGTTGTTGTTGCTGCTGTGAGTTCACCTGTGCAAGAAGAGCCATGATCTGACTACCGGAGAGTGTCTCCTGTTCAAGCAAAGCATTCGCAAGGGCATGGAGCTCCTTGTTATGGGTAGTGAGAATTGTTTTTGCATTGGTGTAGGCCGCTTCTAAGAAGTTCTTCACTTCCTTTTCAATAAGAAGCCTTGTTTCTGTACTCATGCTTTTCCCATTGTCATTGTAATTGTGGGCGACAAGTCCAACTTCTTTGCTCATTCCATACTTGGTAACCATAGCTCTGGCAAGAGAAGTTGCTTTCTGCAAATCAGATGAAGCACCAGAAGTTACTTCATTTTCTCCAAAAATGAGCTCTTCGGCAACTCGTCCTCCCATGCAAACATCAAGACGAGCAAGCATCTGTTTGCGGGAGACACTAGTTTCGTCCTTATCAGGCAACTGTGCAACCATGCCAAGAGCCATTCCTCTCGGAACAATTGTGGCCTTGTGAACTGGAAGTGCTCCATCAGTGTGGATTGCCACAAGGGCATGGCCACCCTCATGAAATGCAGTCAATTTTCGAGACTCATCAGAAATAACAGCAGACTTGCGCTCACTTCCCATCATAATTTTGTCCTTTGCAAATTCTAGATCATCCATGCTCACTGCTTTAGCACCATCCATCGCAGCCTTTAAAGCAGCTATATTAACTAAATTTGCAAGATCAGCACCAGAAAAACCAGGAGTTCCCCTTGCAATGATCATCATATCAACATCATCTGCCTTCAATATCTGAAAAGGTAATTATTGACCATAATTATTGAGCATAAAAATGGTATCTGTAGGATAATTGACCATAAAGTTATGGCATTGTCTTGTCCCAAAAAGTTCCAGGACGAGAACTTGGAACTGGGAAACTGGATGGCCCCAGCTGGCTAAAAACTAGCTAAGATTAAAAAACTTGAAACTAGAAAACTGGATGGTCCCTAGCAGGCTAAAAAGTTGCTAAGATTTAAATAGACAAAAAAATATAGCAAAATATGGTTCCCAAGCTCAAAATCACCTAGACGAGGGCAGAAGTTCAGTCAAGTTCAGAACTATATGTGATGATAAGAGGATCACACCTAGCTAAAAATTCAAATAATCAACAAATTCAGATAGCATAAATTTACCTGATGACACAATACACACAATAAGCCAAGTTCAAGATTGTGGTCAAAATATCATCACATAACATCTAAGACGTGAATATAAATCAATGCACAGCCTCATATTGGGAAAGGCCAGAGTCACAAAGCAGCATGAAGCAGGAGTATTGTACCTTATCATCAAAATTGTATGTGATAGAACTATATTATTATTTCAGTTTAACTTGACACTGGCAGACTAAACTGATACACAGGTACAAAGCAGTAGTTTAGAAGGAATAGAATTCTACCTTCGACATATGTGATTCCAGGATTTGCCTTCGTCCTTCAACATCAGGATTAGGTACAACAATGTGGCGATCAAAGCGACCAGGTCTTACCAATGCCTTGTCCAAAGACTCTGGAAAGTTTGTTGCTGCAATGACAATTATTCCTTCATTTTGCTTAAAGCCATCAAGTTCAACAAGTAACTGGTTAAGAGTCATTTTCATATACTGTTGATCCTTGGGGTTTCGGCTTCCTCCAATGGCATCAATCTCATCAATGAAAATAATACATGGCGACCGCTTCTTCGCAGCAGAAAACAAATCCCTCACTCTTCTAGCTCCAACACCAACAAACATCTCTTCAAACTCACTTCCACTGCAGGAAAAGAATGGTACCCCCGCTTCTCCAGCAATCGCTCGTGCTAACATTGTCTTGCCAGTTCCAGGTGGACCAACAAGTAGAACACCTTTTGGGAGCTTGCCACCCAACCGAGTGAATCGCTACAGGGTAATCAAGTACAATAAGATAAATTATTAATTGCTGCAGAAGTTAAGAACTAGCCAATTAATTGCCACCCAAACTAGAATACAGAGCAGATCAAGGAACTAACTACATGTGATGGAAACTGATATAAATTAATTGAGGAATAGAATATAGAACCGAACTCAGCTGGTGATAAAGCAGGCACAAGGGGACACACATAAAAAAAAACAATGTGAAGATGTAAATTTACCTTAGGATCTCGAAGGTAGTGAACAATTTCTTCAAGCTCTGCCTTGGCTTCATCCACACCCTTAACGTCATTGAATTTTGTATTAGATTCCATGCTAGGTTGCACTTCTTCATTCAAACCAAGACCTATATTGTCAAGACAATTAAAAAAAATATTATTTCCCTGATTTCAATCCATGTTTCTAAAACACAGCGTTCAAAGAGAGAAACCAACCTTTGCTAATTCCTCTATCCTCAATGAGCGCTCCTACACCAGAGATCAAGAGAAAGGCCAATGCAATAGTGCGAATCGTACGCCAGAGCTGCTCCTTAAAGTGGCCCCCTTCAGTAGTCACCATATGGATAGGAGAACTAGAAGTTCCAAGAATACCTTCTTGCGATTGTTTTCCAACATTTCTGAAAGCTGCTATGCTACCAACGCTTTCTCCTCCCCTAGATGCACTTGAAATGCCTACAAAAAGAAGTCGAATACATGTTAATTAAAGACCTTCATCATATGTCATTGCCACAATATAGACAGGAACATGATTTGCATCTTTTTAAAGATGAGGAAATACATGTGTGTGCAGTTTCATTCAGCATTAGAACAATGAAATCTTTCGCAACACCAACCTAAAATGTAAAATTTTTGAAAGGTTGGAAAATATAAACAGATATAGAATACAATAAGGGAAACAATAGATAGAAATAATAAAGCTAAAACTAAACAGAAATAATTTTCTGATGACTTGACAAACTATACAGAAGTAGTATGCCCACCTCTCTGCAATGTCTTAAGTAGTTCACTCTCATCCAGCCTGTCAACTTTTACCAATGCTTTAACATATTCAGAAAGGGCAGTAGCATTGTGGTGCAATGATGGCTGAGTTTCAAATAACTTTATAACAGCTTCAGGATCATTTCTACAGAAGAGTTCTTTCAGATGAGCAACTTCACTGGCCTCATCGGCATCCCGCACTCTTCGAGCTAGGTTCCCAACATAGCTCGATTGATATCTCTTATGAGCCCCCAAGAATTTATATACTGCATAGCAATGAGGAGAAGAAGCAAATAAACTTATTTCAAGCAATGCGAAATTGACTTCACAATCACCACCACAAACGCCGGTTGTAATGATTGAAAAAAAAAGCTTGAATCTATAGATTAAAAACAAGTCTTTTTGACGTCTCCAAAAACGTTCGGAGATTGTTGAGCAAAAGCAGAAATAAACTTACCTCCACCACCCACTCCGCCCTTATTGACGGGTAAATACGTATTGATCAACGCATTCCTTAACTGTCCAAGCTCTAAATTATTCCTCGAAACCTGTAGCGTATAAAACACATCTTGAGTTACAGAAACAGGCTAAATAACATATCATGAAGCTAGAAGCATCAACAATCCAATTATTGTCCAACAAGTGTTCGCCACCACGCGAACCCGTTGGGTAACCCTAGAAGCTAGCAACGAGGAAATGAAAGAAAGGAAGCTGCTGCCCTACGACCCCACACGGACCGAAAGAGCTTAAAACACAAATCTTAAAAACAAAACAAAACGAATTACAACACCTCCATACACGTAAACAAACTGGCAAAATCGTGTCAACAATAATCATTGAGAAAGCTGAAAATCCCAGAAATGAAGAAAACTAGGGTTCCCAGAATTAAAAAAAATCATGTTCAATAACGCATATCGCCGGCACCCCAGATGATTGCAATGAAGAAAGATTAAGGATCTGATAAAAGTATTAAGCGAAAGATTGAACCTACCCGGGTTATGAGATGCCTCCAAGCCATTCCTTATCTGAAGACGAAAAGGGTCCGATCTTTGGGGTTCTCAATCCTGTGACCTACCTCCTCGCAAGCTCGAAGACGAAGAGAGATGTGTTTTGGGGTTGAAGAAAATAGAGGCGAAAACAGAGGAAATTGGGATTGAGATAGGTAAAAATGTTACGGGGAAAATCTACTCCAGTCAGATGGGTTCTGCGATTCTCGCAACGCTTCCTGACCATTACAGAGCAATATCAAAATTTATAAATGCCCGTTATGCCCCCTCTCTTTTGACTCCTTTCTTCTACGAATCCCTTTCGTTATTTGGATCCACAGGACATGAACCATGATGCTGACCTAACCCTTCCAAGATATTTCCCCTTCTCCATTTCTCTTCACCGACCTTCTTCTCCTTCCCCAAGCCTATCCTCAGCTCGGCTCCTACCCGAATTGAGCCTTTGGGCTTCTATTTCTCCCTCCAGGTTTTTGGGCCTTTTTTATTGGGCTGGGTTTGGGCCTATTTGGACCCTTTCTTTATCGTTTAATTGGGCTGGCAGTTGGGCCTGTTGGGTTTCCTTTCTCGTGTCATCTCAAAACCCAATTACTAAAACGATTTGTCGCACAGTCTTTCTACTACATTTTATAGATTTTCAAATTTTTTATTTTTATTTTTTTTTAAATTTCAATTTTGTTTAAGAAAAAATTTCACAAATAGAAAAATGTCAAATTATTTACAGAAATAATAAAAAAAAATACTAATAGACATTGATAGACGTCTATCAGCGTTTATCACATAGTATCAATGATAAACTACTATCTGTTTCTATCACTGATAGACGCTCATAAACACTAATAAACCCTCTATTAAAGAAAATAAATTTTTTTATTTTGTGTAAATAGTGTTTTTTTTTTTGTTTGAAAATTTCTCTTGTTTTACCTCTAACTTTGTCTTTATCATTGATTATTTTAACTGGAATCTATAGCAAATTTTGAAATCTCCGCTACCTAATTTACTATTAATATTATTGTGACTTTGAATCTTACTTCTATATTGAACCCTACTTGTTTGTGTAGGAATATGCTCATCAAATAAGTGAAAGAAGACTTTTTTTTTTTTTTTTTTTTTTTTTTGAAGAAAGAAGTGAAAGAAGACATCTTGCATTAGATGTTGGTAGAAAACTAACATTATGTAACAACACAACAATATTGCTGGAAGGAAACAATTCATATATCACAAATAGTATATTAAACATTAAACATGACTATACCTTCCACAAGCAAAACGCTCAAGTCAATGAATCACACCAATTGGAGTATAGCTCAAGTAACATAATTTAGTATGTATATGTTAGAAATTTATACTAAGATATAAATAAATGCGTAAACTAAATTATATCTGAAATTTCACTTCATGGGTTAGAACTAATAAGAGTAACAATCATAAAATTACCAAAATAATTAAGAGAAGGGAAAAAGAACGACACAAACAATATATCAGTTCGTCCTAAACTTAGGATTATGTCCAGTCTTCTACAACGGCAAGTTTCACTATGACGAAGATTGTAAAAAAAAAAGTTCCAAACTCACGCTAAAAATCTCTTCTAAATAGTCCAACACGAGTATTTAATTTCCGTACCACAAATCTGGTATATTGAGATAAATAATAAGAGAAAAACACATCAAAACAGAAGATAAACTTTTTCAAATAGGCACACTACCGCACATGGATTAAAGAGAAAACCTTCAAACCTAGAAACTGCTTATGCCGTAAGTGCTCACGTCTACCACTACAAAGATTGTCGGTTGCTTTCTTTTCAAGTCACTAAAAACAACCCACCAAAAGCATTATATATGTGTGTGTAAGCTTGTAGAAGCCCTAAAGTTAAGCCGAATGCAGGTTGAACTCTATGGAATCTAAGCATCACTACCCTCTTAAAGTGCTACATCCGATGGACCGAATAACATGGATGACATGGAAAGATCGAAAGAAGTGTTAAGTGTCGTCAATCTTGAGATTGTATGGCATAGCGCAAAGTCGACATCTTTGGAAAATTTGACGGAAGTCTAAGGCTCTTCTCAGCTATCAGGGCACGTCCCCTGTCACCTCCCACTACACTTAAGGATAGAGCTATTAGAATTCGCAGGTCAACTCATGAGAAAAAGCTAGCCCAGCGAAGCAAGACTGACACCGGAAAACTCGCATCTCCTTTATAAAAATTGAATAAGTGAAATAGTGTTGTGAGGTAGTCATCCCCTACTATCACTACGATTAATGCTATTAAGACTTTCTAGCTTTGTGATAAAGATCGCTCAGAGCCTCTCTTCCATCAATAGGTACTCCCAATACGTTGATTACATGCCTGAGCATAGACTTTCCCGATTAACAATTGACCCAGTGCGCTTGACAAGTCTCCTTCTTTATTATAAATGGGCCAAGCCCAAATCTCAATTTCACGACAAAGAAATAAATATGCGCTTTTATGGAGTTTTGTCTTCACAATCTTGTCATTTTATCACTTGGAGACAAAACGACGATCTTGCCTCCCACTACAACAAAACATAATATCTAAGCAAACTCGAAGGCTCAACATAAAATCTGTAAAATCATGAAAATATCACAATAGAAAACCATCAGAAGATAACTGACTGATGAAAATTGGTTGTCACTTCTATTGACTCAACTACACTTCTGTACCTACCACTTGCAGCTTTAACTAGCATCTATCATCTTTTTGATCTTTTAACAATACTAAACCGACATCTGTACAGTTTGGAATTTATGTGGCCAACTGCCACTACTTGGGATCCTAACAAGAGTTTCCATTGACGATTGTCGAACTCACAACTGTAACCTTCAACATCCAACTTGCCAATAAAGATGAGATTTATCTTAATCCTAGGCATAAGTCTGAAATCTCGTAGTAACTTTTCTCCAAACTTTATCTTCGTATTAATGTTCCAAATTCCAATGATTTTGAAAACTGTTCCATTCCCCGTTCAAATATAGAAATCGAATCATAATATTAAAGCTTAGTTTTATATTTTTTTTTTAGTTAATTCATTTTAGACTTCTTGTAACTGGTTCTCAAGTTGTACAACCAGCTATATTAGTTTTTAACCAATATAACCGGCTGTACAGGTTACCAAAAAAACCAGTAGTCTCAATCTTGTATAAATTGGCTTTTAGCCATCATATTTGATTCATTAATAAGAATGTCACATTGAGTTTCTTAGATCTTCTCCATTAATTGGTATCAGAGTATTTTTTATCCAACGCGCATTCTCTTCCTAGATCAACCTCAAATGGAAGTGGAAGTCTCCTCTTCAACGAAAACATGGAGAATTGAATGAATTCGGTAGAAATGTTCATGAATAACATCAAGAATTGGGAGACTTACGGAAGATGATGGCACAGATGTTGCAACGTTTGAACTTCCAAAATCCAAGGGATACACTCAGGTTGCAAATTCAAGAACCCCAAAAGAACAAAGAGGGCTGCAATCAATGAAACCATTCAAGAAAGACAGACATTTAAAGCTACTGGGCAAAATATCGATCAAGCTGAGGCAAGATTTTAAGAAAGAGTCCAAGAACCATTCAAGAAACAGGGCATAACTAATGTGCTTGTCCAAAATTATCCTAAAGAACGCAATTTTCAAGCAAGAAGCGTCATTGACAACCAAGAATTTGATCCCATGAGATGCAGATGCCCGGATAATATGATGCAAGATTCGAGTCTTCAGATGAAGTTGAAACTTTCAATTTGAAAATCAAGAAAGAATGAGAAATCGGTTAGGCATGCAACAAGATTTTCAAGAACGCCAAGATTACAGGATGAAGGCTGATCTTCCAAGTTTTAATGATAGAATGGCTGTGGAAGCTTTCCTAGATTGGATCAAAAAGGTGGAAACCTTCTTCGAATATGCCAACACACCTGAGGACAAAAGGGTCAAGTTAGTGGCCTTTAAATTTCAGAGAGGAGCTTCGGCGTGGTGGGACAATTGGAGACAAATAGAAGGTATTATGGCAAACCACCAATCAAATATTGTCCTAAGCTATTACGGTTGATGAAGAAAAGATTCCTACCCCTCAATTACCAACAATTTCTATACAATCAATATTAATTGTGCAACAACTTACGTCAAAATTCATTCTTGGATTGTGAGAAGAAGTCAAATAGGTCGTCAAGTTTCATCTAATGGCTTAATTGGGTGATGTTATTACACTAGCCACTACTTATGAGGAGAGTGCTAAAATGAAACAACCTAAAATATATCAAAGAAGACAGTCTTGAGATCGACAACAAAATGTCTCTTAAAGCCCAATCGAGCAAACAAAATATTATTACTAGGGATCCACTTCTAATTGGCAAATCAAGAAGGACGACTCTAATGCTAACCAACTTCTATTCGAGTGTCTGATAGTAACATTACCAAAAGGACCCCAAATCCTTATAATCAACCAACTTTAGGGAAGTGCTACTATTGTGGACAACAAGGTCACCTATGTAATGAGTGCCCCTAATGTAGAACCTTGGCAATTCAAGAAGATGATACCCAAGAAGAAGCCAAATTTGAAGAAAACACCACTGATGAACTTGCTTACATACAATTGGATGATGGTGACTAACTATCTTGTGTTCTCCAATGGATTTTAATAACTCCAAAGGTTGAAAACAACTCCTAAGGCATGCCCTTTCCGCATAAGGTGTCCAATCAATGGAAAAGTATACCAAGTGATTATTGACAGTGGGAGTATTGAAAATGCTCCCCATCTCAGATTTACCTCTTTCACTTAAAAGGAGATGTGCAGACAACAAATACAACTTTTTTGAGATACTTATTGTCTGCCTTGGCTTGTTTTACTCATGACTAGAATTAACTAACCTCAAAGTTTGGTGTCCGATTTTCTTTAGAACTCCCAGGATCGGCTAAATATTCCTCGGTACCCATGTTTTCTTACGATAGTTTCGGAGCTTCAATTCAATAATTTCGGCCCATAAAAACTTAGTTAACTTCCATAAAGCTTTAGAGGGGTCTTAAAATTAACTTATCTTCAAATTTGAAGCCTTGAATCAACCTCTAATTGCACGAATTGGCCAAAAATCTGAGAAGCCCCTATTCTCGTCCAACTTCAATCGCCACTGATTTTCTTCTTTTTCTTTGCTTTTACAGCCACGAGCCTCAGGTGTACACATCTTTCGGGCTTCTTCTTCCACTATCCTTTAGTTTTGCTTGGTTTTCCCTTAGTAAACACCCTTCAAATACCCTTAATCTGATTCTTATTTCTTCCCATTTTTTAAGTCGACTAACACCCCAAATTCCAACTTCCAACTTCCTTGACTAACTGCCAACACCTGCTTTAGACTACCCACGTCCCTAGTTAATTAATTTTCCACCTTTTGTAACCCAATCACAAAATATGATGAAGACAACTCAAATTTGTCAAAAAAAGAAAAAAAAAACCATCAATTTCCCTTTTCTCTCTCTCTCATGAGTCTATACCTCTTCCATGACTTATTGTTTTAATTACAACTCAAGTAAAGCCCAACAGGCCTTAAACATCCAAACGTTACAATTGAAACTTGAAATTTCCCAAAATTCACTATTTTTTCAAAATTGTTGACTTTGACCATTGACCATTGACCACTGACTTTGACTATTGACTATTGACTTTGACTTTGTTCCGAGCATACTTACTTCACCCACAAATGTCCTACATAATCTCAATTCGGTTCGTTACCCTCAAAGTATTCTTTGGGCCTTTACAAATTCCTTTCTCCTTGAAGAAGATGTTGACTTCAATTTCTTTAATTTTCAAGTAGATATATCTTATCCAAAAGTTCCAAATTAACTTTAGTCTCAAGTTCAAAAGTTTGATTTCGACCTATAAGTTTTCTAGTAGTTCCAACAAAAGGAAGAAAAAGAGGAGAGAGCTAAGGTTTACTAGGTTCCTAACTTGTAAATTGTTAAGGTCATCCTCAAAGTTCAACTAAGGTCGTCTAGAGATGAACAAGACCATAGATATTCCAAACTTGTAACTTACCAACCTTAAATTCGAATCATCTTGGGATGGACTAATCCCAACATACGAAGCTTATCTCCATAGAGCTTTACTAGGTTCCTAGGTTAACCCATATTTCAGCTTTAAATCCCAATACATGTTTGGCTTCGTGTTAAGTCATACTTCAGCCTCGGAGATCCTCCATCGGTCTGACTCCTAGTTAAGCTATATTTCAATATTTCAGTCTCAAAGTCAAGTTCTTGTTGTCATAGGCCCAGAAAATAGATCAAAAGATTCTTCAACCATCCTATGCGGTATAACATCCGAGTTAAGCTTCCTTTCAGTCTTCTACCAAAGTGTTGTGTTATTTTAACGTGCCCTGGTCACAGAACACCTTATTTATTTCCTAAGGCAAATCTTCTTATTTCTCAGTCTGTCAGGAGTGTTTCCAGGTCCTTCAGTCCTAATCCTTCTTGGTTTCACACCTTTGAACAATCCGATTGAGGAATTGTTCTTCTATCCTGAGGATGACTTGATTCATCCCTACCCTTCTTACCATGTTTTCAAGTAGTGTTGTGAGTTTCGGCATTGGGTTGCTTGCTAGGTTTGCCACGATTCATGTACTAAATGACACACCCAATGATATGGCCCTTTTATCTAACCCATGTAACAACTATCTGCTGACATTCCTGATGTAGTCTCAATGCTTCTAACTTCCCAACTCAACCCTTGCCCCTCTAAAACCTTGCTCGGACATGAACTAGTCCCCAGGTTTCCTTAACCTGTAACCCTAGGTTTTAATAACCTTATTTTATTCCCAACTTTCTAATTTCCAAAACCTATGTTCTTAACTCGTTCAACCCCTAGTTTTTTCCTCAAAATCTAGTACTCTAGGTTTTTATAACTTGACAGATTCTCTAAAGTTTTCATAAACCTGACTTCCCAAGGTTTTCATAAACTTGTAAACCTAGTTTCCAAAGTCTATACTTTAACCATACCTTCCACCACATAACCCTCAGATTTCCTTAAAACCTTTACTCTAATACCAACTTGTCACACCCTCTCCCAAATTTACTTCTTTCACCTAGAAGGAGGCATGAAGACAACAAATACCACCTTTTTGTGATACTTACTGTTCGCCTTGACTTGTTTTACCCATTACTAGAATTAAATAGCCTCAAAGTTTGGTCATCTGATCTACTCTAGAACTCCCAAAATTAGCTAAACATTCCTTGGTACCCTTGTTTTTCGACGAGCAATTTCAAGGCTTTAAATAAACAATTCCAATAAAAACTTAATTAACTTCCATAAAGCTTTAGAGGGATCTTAAATTTAACTTACCTTCAAATTTGAAGCTTCGAATCGACCTCTAACTTCACAAATTAGCCAAAAATCCGAGCAGCCCCAATTCTCATCCAACTTCGGCCACCACTGATTTTCTTCTTTTCCTTTGCTTTTCTAGCCACAATCCTCAAATGCAGACCTCCGTCAAGCTTTTCCTTCAACTCTCTTTTAGTTTTTCTTGGTTTTCTCTCATAAAACATCATCTAAATACCCTTAAACTGATTCTTATATCTTCCTCTTTTTAAAGTCGAGCAACACCCCAAATTCCAAATTCCAACATCCTTGACTGATTACCAACACCTGCTTCAAATTACCTACTTCCTTAGCTGATTAGTCATTCATCTTTTGCTAACCCAATCACAAAATTTGACGAAGACAACTCAAATTTGTCAGAAAAAAACCCCATCAATTTCCCTTTTCTCTCTCCCTCAGGTCTACACCTCTTCCTTGACTTATTCTTTTATTTCCAGCTCAAGCTAAGCCCAACAAGCCTTAAACATCCCAAAATTACAATTAAAACTTTGATATTTTACAAAATTCACTATTTTTTTTTAAATGTTGACTTTTATTTGACTTTGACCTTTTACCATTGACCACTGACTTTGATTGTTGACATTGGCTTTGTCCCGAGCAGACGTACTTTAACCACAAATTTCCTACACAATATCAATTAAGTTCTTTACCCTCAAATTACTCCTTATGCCTTTACAAATTCCTCTCTCCTTGAAAAAGATGTTGACTTCAATTTCTTTTATTTCCAAGTAGATATATCTTATCCAAAAGTTCCAAATTAATTTAGTCTCGAGTTCACAAGTTTAATCTCGATTTATAAGCTTTTCAGTAGTTCCAAGAAAAGAAAGAAATAGAGGAGAGGGCTTACAGCCGAACCACATCTGAATCGTACAAGATCAAATAGATTACAAAGAAAGAAGAAATCGTTATAAAAAAACTGCACTGTGCCTTTATCAATAGGCAACCTGTACCAAGACCAAATTGTATGTGATATCCTCAAAATGGATGTATGCCACATTTCTTTTGGGACGATCATGGCAATAACAACAATCATTCCATAATAGACATGACAATACATATGAATTTAGCTGGATGGGTGAGAAAGTCGTCCTCCTTCCCCTCGGTAAACATACTATCACAAGTAAGGTACCTTCTTTTATCAACAAACAACTTTTTCTATTATCTCCAGGTAAAGAGCTCTTATATTCCAAAGAAAAATCTCTCTTAGCATTTTTAGTTAAACAAGATCCTTTTGAATCCTTAAACATTGAAAATATAAAACCATGTGAATCTAACTTGCTAAAAGAATTTCCCTCCCTTTAGAAGAACCTAAACAATTACCTCCCCTATGAAATATTTAACATCATACAGATTTGATACCGGGTTACCCTATCAAACTTGCCCCATTATTATATGAGCCTTAAGGAGTATGAAGCACTACACACTCAACTACATAGTCTCTTAGAGAAATGGCACATACAACCTAACCTAAGCCCATGTGTCATGTCATCTTTACTTCACCCAAAAAAAAAAAAAAAAAAATGGCTCTTGGCAACTTTGTGTAGATAGTAGGGTAATTAACAAAATCACTATTAAATATAGGTTCCCTATCCCATGGTTATTAGATTTATTGGACCAATTAGGAGGAGCATCAATCTTTTCTAAAATATATCTAAGAAGTGGATATCACCAAATAAGGATAAGACCCAAAAACAAATGAAAACGACATTTAAAATGAATGAGGGAATTTTTGAATGGTTAGTCACGCCTTTTGGCCTCTCAAATGCTCCAAGCACCTTTATGTGCCTATTGAACCAAATCTTACTCTCTCTTACTTGAGTAAGTTTGTAGTAGTATTCTTCAATGATATTTTAATTTACAGTAGTAATCATGAAGCACACATTGAACAATTATATACTATTTTTGAGTGCTAAAGGAAAATGTTTTGTATATAACTTTAAAAAATGTTCTTTTCTTCAAAATCAGCAATACTTTCTAGGATTTCTAATTAGTTCTAGCGAGTTGGAGTAGACCCTAGAAAAGTTGAAGCTATTTTAGATTGGCCACAACCTCAATCCGTGAAAGTAATTCAAAGTTTTTTAGGATTAGCACCATTCTATAGGAGATTTATTAAAAAATTTAGTACCATTGCTAGCCCATTAATTGTGTGTTTAAAAGCCAAAATATCTTTCACTTGGGGTGATGAACAAACTAATAGCTTTCAAGAACTGAAAAAAGCATTAAGTACAACTCCAGTCCTAGAATTTTCAAATTTCCTAAAACCATTTGAAGTCTTTGTAGATGCATCTGGCACAAGGATAGGAGTTATCCTTAGTCAAGATAAACACCGCATCGAGTTGTTTAGTGAAAAACTAAGCGTCTCTAGGCAAAAATGGCCAACCTATGAGCAAGAACTTTAATTCTTACTTTGAGCACTAAAATAGTGGGAACATTGCCTCATTGGAAAAAAATTTACTTTATTATCTAACCATTTTCCTTTAAAATTTTTGCAATCTAAAAAATCTATTGGTCGCATACATGCTAGATGGATACAATTTCTTCAAAGGTTCGACTTTGTCATGAAACATGCTACAAGTAACACTAAAAAAGTGGTTGATGCTCTAAGTTGTAAAGGTACACTTCTAACTCTACTTAAAGGAGAAATTATAGCTTTTAATCATATCATTGACTTATACCCTACTAACCCCGATTTTAAAGAAATGTGGTATGTTTGTTTTAATCACCTTTCAACTAATGATTTCACATTTTTTTTATGGATCCTTTTAAAAAATGGAACTTTATGCATCCCACACTGTAAACCCTAAAACTTGTTCTCCTAAGTACTTATGCTTGAGTTTTATTTGATGTTTAATGTTTATGGTTCTTAACTTAATTGTATAACATGTTATGAATGTTGTTGGTATGTAAAAGTATAAAAGAGAGAAAATATCCTAAGTGTTAGGAGAAGGGGCTCTCGAGTGGTCTGAGAGACACCCAACACCTAGTAAAAATTTCAGGAAAGTGTATGTAAAGGGAAGCTAGGCATGAAGTAGACTATGGCAAGGAAATTTCCTAAGTGTTGGGGTATCGGGAGTGAAGGAGCTAAGCTTAGAGGTGGAGGAATTTTCTAGGTATTGGAATTAGAAGCTCTTAGAGGGAAAGGATAACTCTCAACATTTAGAAGAATATTGGAAGCTTGTGGGGTAAGTAAGTCATGCCATATGTTGAAGGGCCTAAGGCAAGAGAATTAGCTAAGTTTTGAAGGAAGGGAAAACCGTGCACTCAGGGCCTAATGTTTAAAGGTTAGAGTTGGGATGTCGAGCATTAGTGTTGGTGGTAAATAGAAAGAGGCGGGCATTGGCCTCATTAAAGGTTAGATTGGTTAAGGGAGACGACAGGCGAGCACAACCATCAGATGCCAAGGCAAGGCATTGGGCGTGGAGCCATGAGGTAAGTATTGGCTGCAAGGAACAAAGGTTAGTAGCAAGGTGTGGTGCTGCTTGTAGCCTTGTAGGCATAGGCATAAGTGGGCAACTTAGCATGAGAGGTGCATTTGTCCATTGAGGTTAGTTGGGACATTAGCTAGGCGGACAAGGCACTAAGGAAAAAGCGCCTATGAATGGTCATGAGGGTAATGGTTGTGCATGCGTCGGCTGATAGAGGGTTGGTGTAAACACAAGCCTTATGCATTGAGGTGAAGAAGAAGAGTTTAGCTTAATCACTTGGTTAGTGTGTTAAGTGGCGTCATTTGAAGCCTTAAACATGAGTTAGTGGCCTAGGTGTCATCAGATTAAGCTGCTTGGTCATGCAAGCGTCGGTATAAATATGAGTTATGGAAGAAATAACTAGTTTTGCCCAATTTCCTCATGCCAAGGCTGTATATTTTCATCTAAAATGTGCTTCAATCAGTGGTGAAGAGAATCTGAGGCTGACAAGAGGAAACTCCCACGAATTTATGTTGAAAACTTGAAGAATCTGAAGAGTGTTCCAAATTTCTAGTTCTCTCGAGTAAGCTAAAGAGATTAAAAAATTTTGAGCTCGTCAAGTGGAATTGGAAGGTAGGTAAGAAAGTTAAGATGTTTAGAAAGAAGTTCTTAGAAGGAAATTTTGTAGGATAATGTCTATGGATGAACAAGCAGACAGCTGCAACCGAGGAGTAAGCAAGCAGCTTGACAAGGCTGGATAACGTGTGAGTGTGCGTGGGCGTTAGCAAGGGGGTGCCAAAGTGAGTCGTTGAGGTTGAGCAGTGCGCATGTGCAAGGTGAGGTGATGAAGCTATGCGGTGGGAAAGTGCCACCGCAAAGTACACGTGAGATCTAACGCCCATCGAGTGCCCAACGCCTAAAGGGTATATGTTTATCCTAACGCCTACCCAAGTTGTCTATGTGCATGTACCTTGTGACCAACTAGCCGAGTAGCATACTGAGCAGCTAAGTGTTAAAGCCAGGTGTTGGTAAGCTTGTAAAGAAGATTCCAAGTGAAATGTTAAGCCAAAATACTAGAGTTAAGCCCAAAAGGGAGTCAATGTTGTTAACCAAAGGAATTTACCTATGTCATAGGGAAAACACAAGTAGGAGAAGCCTATAACCCTTGGGGATAGTACAAGACAGTGAGTGACTAAGTTTTAATAAGGATTTTCCTTAACATAATTTCCATGACTTATGCTATATGCTTTCTATGATGGTTGTAATGCCTGCTTTGACATAAGGAAACCTATGTTGTTGGACGCATGGTCTTTCTCTTGTAAAGATTAGGGCTTTATGTAAAACGAAGCATGCATTTTTAGTAACCTTTGCGCCAAAGTTTCTAAGTATGTTTATCTAATTCAAAGCATGTTTTTAAGTTCCAAAGTATGACAAATCTTGAGAGGAATTTTATGAAGCATGCTGAAGTTTTTATGATTGATACCATACGTTGATAAAGCATTCCTTAAAGCTGAATTATTTCTCATGACTATACTATTACTATGTTATGTTTTCAATGGAATTCTTAATACTTGAAATACTATGATTTTAACCTAAAAGCATGTTTTAAATGTTTTTATCAAATAAACCTGATACTCAAGGAGATGAAGATATATCTGGGTCCCCTGATACCTAAGGAGATTACGGTATCTAGGGCACCATATTAATGTTAATACAAGCCTTTGGGGCATATCTACGTGCACATATAATTATTATCATCGATGTTGAATGTATTGAGATTACTCTACATCAGCTAAGGTAATTGATATTGAATGATTGAGCAAAAAGGGCTCTCCCTCAACTAAAGCAAAGTAGTATGGTTGTTTTTCAAGCAAAGCAACGATGATTGAGATTTTCAGGGTTTTATATACTCACAAAAATGTTTTATTCTTTGTGAAAATAGTACTATTTCTTAACCCTGAGTCATAGAAACACATGTTTATTTAGTAGACTATGTTTTCTTACCATGTTCTTGGTGTAAGTATGTTTTGAAAAGAATGTCACTCACTGGGCATTTATACTCACACTTTCAAATATTTGCACTCCCTCAGGTAGCGGTCAATTCCCCGAAACCTAGTTGATCTACCACTCTGCCACAAGCTCAAATATCTCAGAGAACTAGAAGTTTAGGTGGTCCATCATGTTTGTTTAAGTTTTAAGACGCTTTTGTACATAGTAGTGGGAAAGGTAGAACCCTAGGTGGTACTATTGTAGTATAAACTTATGTAAAGTTGTTTTGGTTCGGTATATAAGTGGTGAATGTTTCCATTTGATAATGAAGTTTGTATGCCTATGAGTCTGGATAAGAATATATGGAATGTACGTTACATATGTTTGTTAATTGTTTATGAGATCCAACAGGGGCAATGGAAACAGGTCTCAGGAATAGGTTAGGCAGTGGGTGTCATAAGAGGGATCTACTATCTTTACACCTCTTTCCAGGTTAAGAAGGGAGTTTGGGAGAGGGTGTGTCACACACACTTCATTAAGAGAAACACTTTTAAAAGAAGCCCATTCGAGTGGGTTAGCTGGACATTTTGGTAGGGACAAGACTCTAAACCTCCTTTCATCTAAATTTTACAAGCCCTAATTGAAAAAAGATGTTGCCAATTTTGTTAAAAGATGTTTCATATGCCAAACTTCAAAGGGTTCTAGTTCCAACTAAGGTCTTTATTCACCATTACCAATCCCAAAAAATATTTGGAAATATTTATCAATGGATTTTATTTTTGGTCTACTTAGAACCCAACGTGGCTATGATTCCATTTTAGTTGTAAAAAATGGCACATTTTTTAGCTGTAAAAAAGAGTAATTATGATTTTAATGTTGCAAATTTATTATTTTTTAGGGAAATTGTTCGACTCCATGGAATTCTCAAAAGCATAGTTTCAGATAAAGACATAAAGTTTATGAGCTTTGGAGATCCTTGTGGAAAAAATTCAACATTAACCCTTATTTTTTTAGCTCCACAAGTCATCCACAAATAGATGGACAAACATAGGTCACCAATCGAACACTTGGTAATCTTCTAAAATGCCTAAGTGGAGACAGACTTCGCCAATGGAACCTTGCTCTTGCATGAGCATAGATATCATTATTATTTATTCGTCAATTTGTACCAGATTCATCACTTGGTAAGTGGAGACACACTTGGTAATCAGTTGTTCATTCAGATGAGTGATTACTATTTTTTGTGTTACTCTCAACATAGGCATAGACATCATTATTATTTATTCGTCAATTTGTACCAGATTCACTATTTCTTCTTCAGTTTCAACTAGATATACCTCCTATTTCTTTTTCTAATCATCTTCTAATTTCTTACACAGGTTTTTGAAGTGATCCTTCTTACGATAGTAAAAAAAAACACTCTATCTCCTTTATATTACTGCTACTCGACTCATCATTTTTAGACTTTATAGTCTTTACCTTAAGTCACCACTAAAGCGGAACCTACAATAAATTCTTTACTACTGTCTTTCTTACGACTTTCTTCATATAGCTAAATCTCAAATCCCTAAAAACTTTAATGTGTTATCCTCAATTGAATTATACACTTGAATTTTCACGGTCTCCCAACTATCAGGTAAAAATATTAAGAATTAAATAGCATACACCTCATCAGTAATAGGAATTAACAGAAGCATCCTCAGCCATTTGCATGTTGAAATACTTCTTAAGAAGATAAGTCGTGGCAGATGGTTTCTCATACATGTATGTAAGCGCTTCCATCAACTTCATTGCATTTGTAACATCCTGAATTTCGGGAAAATTTAAGTTAGTTATCTAAAATTATTGAGTTTTAATTTCTCTTTCATTTTTGGAAATTGGGATTAAATTGAAATGATTGAAAATATTTTATTGGTTAAATTGAATTTAATTGATTAGATATTCGAACTAATTATCTTGAAAATATTGAATTTTGCCTCCCTTTGATTTGTATTTTGGAGCCAACTTAAAAGATAATTAATTTTATGTGGTTTAAATTGATTTAAATATTTGAAAGGATTTAATTTGTATCAAGGATTTTATGCCATTTAATTCTGGTTTTTGAAGCTTAAGTTAAGGTAATTTGATAAGTTAATTGATTTATTAATTTAATTGAATCTTTTGAGATTTTGGAGATATTGTGATAAAAATTTTTATTTATTTTTTAAAAATTTGAAAAAAAAATGAAAGAATTGAGCTTTTTCGAAATTAAAGGAGAGTGAAAAGAGGCAGAAAATCGAAGAGAAAGCAATTCGATTTTTCAACGATAGCTTACACAAAATTGTTGATTGTTGAAGTTTGAACCATTGGATCGTGTTGAAATTTGGTCAGCCTGTTTGGGACGTATAGAGTTTCATTTTGAACGGTTGGATAATTGTTTGAAACTCTGGTTTGTCCGTAATCACTGCTGAATAGAATCAAAGGATTTTGAGGTGTTGTTCATCAAATTTTAGATCAATTTCGGGACAATTTTGGGTAAATGTTTCTTTCTTTTTTGGAATTTCTTGGAGATTTATTTTTGTCCACTAAGGTTTTGGTCTGGATTGATTAACCCATAATATTGGAATTCTAGATTCAAGATTTGGAGAATGTTGGCTTGATCACCATCGAGTGTTAAGGACCATATGGGTGATTTTTTTAAGTGAGAATCAAATTTTGGAATCCTTCTGGGCCTTGATATAATCACTGTAATGTGGGTTTTAATGCCTATTATAGAATGTGCAAAGGATTAAATTATTGTTCGAAGCTTTGGAGTGAGTTTAGGTTGAGCCACTATTTGGGTTAAGCGGTTTGGAGACGTTTTAAGGTGAATATGTGTTTTAGGATTAAATTTTATGTGTTGAAGTAAATTTTGGTTTATGCATAGGGTTTGATTCAAGAATTTGCATTGGTGAGGATAGATAGGTTTGCTTGTTATTTGGACTTGCTATTTGAGGTAAGTAACTACTATTGGAACCGTCCATGTGCCAGGAGATAAATTTAAGATTTATTATTTGAGGATTCTAAGACTGTTTACATCAAATTGCATGAGGATAAATAAGTTGATCTTGATTATGTTTTAAAGCATGTTATGAGTGCCAGTATGAATCAAGTTACCTTGTTATTATGAATTACTAGATGAACATTGACATGATGCTATGTATTTACATGTTGTGAGACTATGTTTTATCATGCATGTTATGATTATGATAGTGGTAGTTACCCCACCCGTAATTAGTTACCCACTAGAGGTTCGTGTCTCCTTCGGGATTCACCAGAGGTTTGTATTTCCTTTGAGATTCACCAAAGGTGGTGATCTGTTTCGATTTATGTTTCTTTTAGGATTCACTAGAGGTTTGTGGGTACACCTAATCTACAGTAGTGTGGGTGCAACTAACGACTAGTTAGCCATCCCATGGAAAGTAAAGGTTTATGCATGTCTCACTAGAAAGTAGCATCTAGAGGACAGATGCTTAGCCTAACCCCAGTAGTGGAGTTACTTATTGAGTATTTTATACTCATCATTTCTTACATTATGTTTTTCAGGTAAGAGCAAGGACGTACCACGAGTGATAGAAGGAAACCGTGACCGTGCCATTGAGACCAAAGAAATGCTTTCGCTCATGTTTTCATGTTTTAGTGTTTTAAATTTCTAGTCTTGATGTGAGAATTTAGAGTTTCATGGTTGAATTTTTTTTTATTTATCAAACTTCATGAAATTTATTTTGAAAGATTTTTAGTTATCTGGATGTTACAAAAGTATTTATGTAAATAAATTCGTTTGATTTAGTTAAAATTTGTGAGAGGGTCGTTTTGAAGTTTATGCATGTATGAAGTAATGACCTAGCATAAGTCCTAGAAAGTCAGGTCATTACAACATTAGTCTTGTTGGCTACAAGACTAGGAGTTCATTGAAAGACACCCCCTGATGATTACAATTGCTTCTATTAGGGCTAATGTCCTAAATCTCGTGGTTTTGTTGTTTATAAATTATTTATACATGAATTATTTATTTAATAAAATAAAGCGTTATTTTATTTGACATTTAATTTGCATTAACCCAAATCTAATTAGCTAAGATCCTAGGTTATTTAATGTAGCTTAAACATATATGTGGCGACATACAAGTGGATCATATTTAAGTAATAATCTGAATGGTCTATAGTAGATAATTAAGGTTTGGTACCTTATCCTATTGATATTACGGATGCGACATACTTTGTAATTGTTATAATTGTTGTGAAGTGTTGCAAATGATCTAATCTTGATCATTCATACAGAGACATGTGAGTGGAGGTATCCTATATAAAAAGTTTGTATAAGACCAAACCAAAAAAATGATTAGTCTCTATTTATAACACCAGTATTTGAAGAGACTTGCATTTCACTAGAATGACCATAGTGAATTAACCTTAATCCTAAATGAGTTGTGAACTTCTATCTATGAAGGTTTCTTTTGATCTGTATGAATTACTTCCTTAAAGGCTGATTCCAAGTCTTCAATAATGGGCATTTCACCCACTCATTGGCCAGAGAGAGGTCTAGTTTATAGTTGGGCTAGAACTAAATATTCATTAGAGGGATCAATGGTACTTAAAGAGTTAGATGTAACTATAGGGGTAAAATGGTAATTTGACACAATTGCAATTACCAGCAATTTGTGAAGGGTCAACTTACTATTGATTTAGTGTCCTAAATCTCGTTCTTTTTCTAGTTTTTAATTTATAAATATAAATTATTTATTTAATAAAATAAGAAGTATTTTATTTGACATTTAGATAGAATTAACTCAATTCACTAAATTAAGATCCAAGGTTGTTTAATGAAACTTGAACAGTATGTGGTAGACATACAGGAGGATCATGTTCAAGTAATAACCTAAAATGTATGCAGTAGTTAAGGTTGGGTGCCTTATCCTAGTGACGCTACGGATATGACCTACTTTATAATTGTTACATGAGTTGTAAGTGTAAGACAATATGATAAATATTATTCATGTGGAGACATGTGAGTGGGAGTATCATGTATAAAGAATTTATATAAGATCGAACCATAAAATGATTAGTGTTTTAATATAACACCATTGCTTGAAGAAACTAACTTTTCACTAGGAGGACCATAGGTAACTTGACCTTAATCCTAAGTGAGTTGTGAACTCCTGTCTATAAGGGTAATCCTTTATTATGTATGGGTGAGAGTGGCCAATTTTTCCAGCTCAAAATGCCTACCATTCTGGAGATTTGTCCGAGTAGGGAGTTGGGAACACAACTACACAAGATGAAATTCACTCCTTCCTATCATTAGAGAAAGTAGATAAATTACTCCCTTAATAGTTGATTCCAGGTCTTGGATAATGAGACCTCACCTTCTCATTGGCCCAAGAGGGGTTAGTTTATAGTTGGACTATAAATCATTTGTTCATTAGAGGAATTAGTGGTATTTAAGAAATTAGATATAACTATAGGGGTAAAACGGTAATTTTGACCCAACTGGACACCCAATGAAAGGCTGACATTCAATTACGAAGCGGGCATATATATGAGATGAAGCACACCCGAAGACAAGGCTGTCTCGACTCTCCTTAAGTCATAGTTGGGTAAACTCGGAACATAGTATGGAGGGATTAAGACGACTCTCTGTAAGAGACTTTATCGAGGCTTTATGCAACAACCCCTCAACTATACCTACCTTTAATAATACGTATGGCGTTGCATCCGTGCACTCATTCTCTTTTTTTAGCTTTCCTCCACCTATACTTTCCTGGTCCAGGGGCTTGCGTTCCTTACTTCAGTCTGTCTTTCAGTATACTGGCCATCTTCTTCTTAATGGCTGCCTGCCATCTTCCTTGTCGCCGTCCTTTGGCTTGGCTTATAAACTTTCAACGCCATCCTGTCTTTCTTTCTACCTTGTTCTTTGGATGCTTTCCCCGAATCGGGGTCTTATCAAATCTCAGGGACATGGTCTAATCATGTGGTTACGAGCAATTTGTGAAGGGTCAACTTACTATTGATTGGTTATATTCAATGGACACATAAATATATTTGCAGTGCGAATAGTGGAGCTATGGATCTTTAATGGAGTGACCGATAGTTAATGAACGTTGATCAATCCTATTAGAGAGTTTAGTTGATTAATCTCGTATCATTAGAGCTTCTAATCTGTAGGTCCTCAAGGTCTCCTTGTTAATTTATGAGAATTTAAGTAATTATCAATATGATTAATATAATGTATAATGTATATTAATACATTATAATATATAGTTAATTAGAAATATGATTTATAATTAAAACTATATAATATGTGAGAGAAAAATATCTGAATAAGATTCAAATGTTATATATAAATAGGATTTATACTATAGATTAAATTTATATGAATTTGATTCATATTAAAACTATAGGTTATAAGAGGAAGTTGCATTCTAATATGATTATTAATGCATATAATATGGTTTACTAATAGTTATTTAACCATATTATAAATATTATATTCATATTATTCATATTAATATAATATTGAAAATAACTCCCCTGATAAGGAGTTATTTCAGCACAACATGAAAGGGAGTTAACAACCTCCCACTTCCCTTATTTGTGTTGTTGAGAAAAGCACAGTATAGAAGAATTGGAAAAATCATACAGACTTCTATCACTATCAAAACCTCTTTGCTAATCCTCTCTGCCAAAAACTCTTTTGGAGCCCACACTTCTATCTTCCTTGTTTCCCTGAGAATAACAAGATCTCTGCTTGGTGGTGTCAAACTTGGAGGAAGAATTCCTTTGATTTTGAAGTAGTATTGTTGGTGATCTCGGAGGGGATTCTTGTAATTTTTGTGGTTCATCAAGGGTGAGTTTCTTTCTCCTCAATTCTCTGTAGAAAGCATTTTTCCTTCTCAATTTTTCTATGTACAAATTGAATTCTAATTGTACGACATTCACACGCTTCCGCGAGAAATTCCGTTCCTTCAATTTGTATCTTCTGCGAGAAACTTGTCACAAATACAAAAAAGTAGTATTTGTTATCTTCACGCCTCCTTCTAGGTGAAAGAGATAAATTTGAGAGAGAGTATGACAAATTGGTATTAGAGTAAAGGTTTTAGGGAAACCTGAGAGTTATATGGTGGAAAGTAGAGTTAATGGTTAAAGTATAGACTTCGAAAACTAGGATTTTATGAAAACCTCGGAAAGTCAGGTTTATGAAAACTTAAGAGAGACTGTCAAGTTATAAAAACCTAGAGTACCGAATTTTAAGGGAAAAAACTAGGGGTTGAACGAGTTAAGAACGTAGGTTTTGGGAATTAGAAAGTTGGGAATAAAACAAGGTTATGAAAACATAGGGTTACATGTTAAAGAAACCTGAGGACCAAAACATGTCCGAGCAAGTTTTTAGAGGGGCAAGGGTTGAGTTGGGAAGTAAGAAGCATTGAGACTACATCAGGAATGTCAGCAGATGGTTGTTACATGGATTAGGTAAAAGGGCCATATCATTGGGTGTGTCGTTTAATACTTGAATCATGGAAAACCTAGCAAGCAACCCAATGCTGAAACTCACAATGCTACTGGAAAACATGGTAAGAAAGGTATAGATGAATCAAGTCATCCTCAAGTGAGTAGAACAATTCCTTAATCGGGTTGTTCGAAGGTGTGAAACCAGGAAGGATTAGGACTGAAGAACCTGGAAACACTCTGACAGACTGAGAAATAAGGAAAATTTCCTTAGAAAATAAATAAGATGTTTTGTGACCGGGGCACGTAAAAATAACATTACATTTTGGTAGAAGACTGAAAGGAAGCTTAACTCGAAATAAGTTTGTTATACTGCATAGGATGGTTGAAGGATCTTTTGATCTAGTTTCTGAGCATATGACAACAAGAACATGACTTTGAGACTGGAATATTGAAATATAGCTTAACTAGGAGTCAGACCGATAGAGGATCTCCAAGGCTAAAGTATAGCTTAACACGAAGTCAGACATGTATTGGGATCTAAAGCTGAAATACTGGTTAACCTAGGAACCTAGTAGAGCTCTACGGAGATAACTTCGTACGTTGGGATTAGTCCATCCCAAGATGATTTGAATTTAAGGTTGGTAAGTTACAAGTTTGGGATATCCATGGTCTTGTTCATCTCTAGACAACCTTAGTTGAACTTCAAGGACGAAATTCCTTTAAAGGGTGGTAATGTGTAAGTTCTCTCCTCTTTTTCTTCCTTTTGTTGAAACTACTAGAAAACTTATAGGTCGAGACCAAACTTGTGAACTTGAGACTAAAGTTAATTTGGAACTTTTGGATAAGATATATATTTACTTGAAAATTAAAGAAATTGAAGCCGACATCTTCTTCAAGGAGAGAGGAATTTGAAAAGGCCCAACAAGTAATTTGAGAGTAATGAACCCAATTGAGATTGTGTAAGACATTTTTGGGTGAAGTAAGTATGCTCGGGAAAAAGTCAAAGTCAATAGTCAATAGTCAAAGTTAGTGGTCAATGGTCAAAGGTCAAAGTCAAATAAAAAGTCAACAATTTTGAAAAAAACAGTGAATTTTGGAAATTTCAAAGTTCAATTGTAACGTTGGGATGTTTGAGGCATGTTGGGCTTAACTTGAGTTGGAATTAAAAGAATAAGTCAAGGAAGAGGTGTAGACTCGAGAGAAAGAGAGAGAGAAGGGAAATGATGGGGGGGGGGGGCGGGGGGGGTTTGACAAAATTTGAGTTTGTCTTCATCAAATTTTGTGATTGGGTTAGCAAAAGGTGGAAGATTAATCAACTAGGGATGTGGGTAGTCTGAAGCAGGTGCTGGCAGTCAGTTAAGGAAGTTGGAATTTGGAATTTGGGGTGTTGGTCGACTTTAAAAATGGGAAGAAATAGGAATCGGTTTAAGGGTATTTGAAGGGTGTTTTGTAAAGGGAAGACCAAGCAAAACTAAAGGATATTGAAGAAGAAGCTGAGAGAGGTGTGCACCTGAAGGCCGTGGCTAGAAAAGCAAAGAAAAAGATGAAAGTTAGTGGCAATCGAAGTTGGATGAGAATAGAGGCTTCTCAGATTTTTTGCCAATTCATGCAGTTAAAGGTTGATTCTAGGATTTTGGGGTTCGTTTCTGTATTTGGACTATGATTTGCAAGATTGGATGTTTACAAAATTAGCACTTAAATTTACCACTTTAAATTGTTTAAATTTATGAGCCTAGTGTTTTAGGCATTTTATTTACTACTATCGAGTTTGTAAGTCCGTGTCGATCATTATGCAAGAGTTGCGGAGCAGATTAGTGAAAATTGGAGTTTTTTTAGACTGGTTTCGAAGCAGATCACACATTCTTTGTTATAGCATATCAGGCAACACAATAACGCTACCCTTTACGTTGTAACACAGAACAATTAGCGTAATTACGTTGCCTCGAGCATAATGTTACGCTACGACAAAAGGAAGAGACCAATGTAATTATGCTACTGGTGAGCGTTGTTACACTTCAAAGTATCCTCACCTACGTCAAACGGTTCCCAAGTTGTGGGTTCGAGGCTAGATGCGATTTTTTGGAGCAATTTTGGCTTATTTTGGATTTTACATTTTTTAAATTATTTAAATTAATATAAGTGTTATATTGATTTAATTAATTTCTCAGGAGTACCGATTTTGGTCCAATTTTGTATGTTTAATTAATTTTACATGTGATGTATGGTTAATTTTATATATTGCACAATGTATGTCATATAGTTTAAAATCCCACTATAGGATAAACATTTTATTATGTATCATATTTAATATAATTATTATATTATATAGTTACATGATTTAATAAGCATACCCATGCATCATATTGAATATTAATTGTTATATTATATGAATGTATATATTTATAGCATGTGTATTTATAGCATGTCCATGCATCATACTCTATTATAATTGTTATATTGCATAGTTTGGATGATGGATACGTGTTTATTTTTCATTATTTTATAACATAGGTGTTATATTATGTAATGAAAATGAAAATGCATGAAGCATGATATTACTTAGAAATTATAAATGTTATTTTTCATGTATATCATTAGATGCATGTTTATAGGTTTTAATTGTTTCTTGAGTTTTATAATTATTATAAGTTTAATGAAATTATAATTAAAATCTATAATCATGAATTACATGCTAACATAGATTAAAATTAACTTTAAATGGTTCAAAATTGATTTCACCTAAACCTATGTTAAAGTATTTCTAATATGATTTAAAATATATTAATCTTTTATTTTTTTTCTTTAATAGGATTAAATTGGATCAATAAAAGATTAAATTTATAAAATAATTGTCCATAAGATATCAAATATTAAATTTATAAAATAATTGTCCATAAGTGATCTTTGTCGAAGGAAGATTCTGTCTAAGGCTTGGATATTTAAGCTGACGAAAAAGGAATATTCCTACCTGGAAGATGAATTAGACAACTATTTTATAAGCTTACATATTCAATTTATTAAAGTTTTTAATAAATCCAATTATATATTATTAAAATATTCAATATAAACGTTATATTGATCAAATTAACAATGACTTAGTTAAATTAGTTAGCCTGATTTATCTAAGTTAATAAACCCTAGGTTTTAAGACATTTAGTGGAGGAAAAAGATGTATATGATATGTCAAATTTTGCACCCACATTCTCCCAAAAAGTTCACACCGTGAGATCCATGTTTGATCGTGGTGGTGCCTTGGGTGCACCCTCCCTTAGGAAGGTATTTGCATGAGTCAATATCAAGGTGAATGGAGAAAGTGTTTCTAGTAAGTAGGATAAGGACGTGTATCAACACATCCTACGGTCTCCTTCATTAAGTTGTAATATTTTTCCATGCTCGGCCTTGTGGCACCTTGAGAGCGTCCTCCTTAGGAAAATATTTGTAGGGAAAGAGACAGACCGAACTCCAAAAATGGATAAGATCGCTATAATCAATTGCAACAATTATGTTCTTCCTTGAGGCAGACTAATTGGGATGGGGCTATAGGGTTGAAAATGAAGTGTCACACTTACAAAAAAAAAAATATTAAGGTAGTTACTGATTTTTTTACCAAATAAATGGTAATTAAATATTATAGGTGTTGGGGTTGATACCCTAAATCTCATGGGTCCTATAGTTTGTAATTGTAATGTACAAATGATTTATTTATTTATTAAAATACACGATATTTTATTCGACATTTAGTAGCATTAACCCACAAAATCAATAAACTAATATCCAAAGTTATCTTCTGCAGTTTAAACATATATGTAAAGACATACAGGTGGGCCATGTTTAAGTGATAATCTAAATGGTCTATAGTAGATGGATAAGGTTGGATACCTTATCATGGTGACACTACGAATATGAACCACTTTGTAGATATTACAATTATTGTGAATGTTGGGTTGTATGTCCTAAAACTCGCAGTTTGTGATGTTAAACATATTCTATTATCAATAAAGATGTTATTGACGTTTATTCAATAAAACTGTTATTGAATATGTGAATTGCATTTACAAAAAATAAATCCAATAAACTAAAGATTCATGGCTATTATTTGAATACATGAATTTTATATGGAGACATAAGAGTGGATCAAGTTCAGTGAATAGCCAAAATGGTCTATAGTATACGAATAAGGCTAGATACCTTATTATGGTAACACTATTGGATGTGGCCTACTCTATAGTTGTTACAATTTATTGTAAAGTGCTACAAACGAAGTGATCCTGATTCGTTCATGTATTGACATGAGGAGCGGGGGCATCCTATACAATGAGTTTACATAAGATCGGACCAAGAATTAAGTCACTCTTACTTTATAACGATGTTTACTATTTAAGACTAGCTATTTCAAAGCGATGACCTAGGTAATTTGACCTTAATCCTGAACTAACTATGAACTCCTGTTTATTTGGGATTATCCTTAGATTTTCATGGGTGAGGGTTGACTCAACAGCGCTGACAATACCATTTCAGGGGTAAGACTGGGTAGATAGCTAGGGACATAGGGTACAAGACAGAATTCACTCCTACTCGCTTTTAGGGATAGTAGAGAGGTTGTTCCCTTAAGTGCTGACTATGGGTCTTGAACAAGGGGCTCCACCCTCTCATTTGCCCAAGAGGGACTCGATTTAGTGATTGGATCACAAACCAATTGTTCATTAGAGAGTTAGTGGGACTTAAGGAGCAAGATGTAATCTTGGGGCTAAAATAACTTTTTGACTTTTCAAAGTCAAAAAGTTAAATTTGTTGACTTTGGACTTTTGAGAGTCAAACTTTGACCAAGTCAGTAGAAAGATCCAACATTTATGAGTGAGAAATGTCAACTTTTGCATGGTTAAGTGTTCATTTGAAGACACTTGTCTAACTAAATTCCACTTTGAGTTAGTGGATTTTTTAGTGTCAAATTCTCATCAAACTTAAAGTTGCATGTTTTGCATGTAATGGTCTTTAAAAGGGAGTGTTTAATGAATTTTAAAACTCTTGGCTTTAGTGGAAATTGATGAGATTATGTGATAATCTCATCCCTTTTCTCTCTCAAAGTTTTAGCCTTTTTCCTCTCCAAATTAGTCACTCACCGGATCTCACCATTCCGCTCGTAGACCGGAGCATAGTTAGAAAGAGTCTCTTGTGGTCTATGAACCGTTTGAGAGAGAGATTAAAGCTAATTTGGAGAAGATTCAAAGTCCACAAAGGTTGTGTTATTTTTCCTCTGTTATTTGTTTCAATTGCATACTTATCCTTAGTAATTAACCTAATTAGAGTACTTTAGATCTGTTTTCCTTCCGCTGCGCATGTGTTTGTTCCATCAATTGGTATCAGAACATGCTTAAAGTACTCAATTTTTTGTTAATTTTTGCATATGATGGGTATTGATTTATGTGATGAATGGTTGGATGAATAGATAATTTTGGTTTTAGCATTCATTTTTCTTCTTGGGTTGTAATAATTATTGTAATTGCCCGATGATTTATGGGCATTAATGTGTCATGAAAGGTTTGTAAATTTGATAAAGTCATTAGAGTCAAAATTAGGTTGTAATTGCTTGGTTATGACAAAGAGGACAACTCCAATTTGGTGAAAATTTGCTCACAGACCCAGATTGACTCCCCAGACCTGATTCACGAACCAAGACTCGACTCGAACGGATGATTCAACTCGTGAGGCATGGCAGACATGTGTGGCAGCTCCCAGACCAGGCGACCCGTGGCCCAACCCGTCAGCACTCCACCCATCCAATCCACTCTAGTTAAAGCCCAATGCGCGTGCAGCCCAAGCGCGTTCGCCTCGTCAGCCCAGTTTGATCCGGGCGAGCTACTTCACTCCGACCTGTGCTCTAGCCTAACCATCGACCCAAGCTCAACCCGCATGCCTGGTGGTGGCTTAGCCAGTCTAGATGGTCTGGATCAGTTCGATTCGACTGATTTGACCAATTTTAACCGATTTTAGGCAGTTTTTTTCTATTTTTTGGGTTTTTTAGGCCAGTTTAAGCATTTTACAAGTGGTTTGGCTAGTTCGAAGTGTTCGGAGGCAATTTGAGGCAGGTTTCTGCTCATTATTGTAATAAGTGTAGCTTTTATCTAGCTTAAGATACCAAAACTGGTCCATTTTAGTATGTTTATTTAATCATGCGTTGTGAATGTATGAATTAAATAATTTATCTATTGTGTGCATATTGTATGCCATGTAGATTTAAAAGCCCAAAATAGGATAAGCATGTAGCATGCATTGCAAGTATATTATAAGTGTTATAATGTATAGTATGCATGTGTAAGATTCCTAATGTTATATATTATATATATATATATATAATATATATATTATATATAATGTTGTTATATTAATGCATGGAATAAATGTTATATAATTGTTATATAAAAAGCATGTTATGGATGCAAAGTATGTCTATTATTTATAAGTTGTTATAAGATTGGATTAGACATTAAAATCCATAACAAAGATAAGTTGCATCTCACGTAGGTTAACCACCTGATTTAATAGTCAAAATGGGTCGACATCTTGTAAATACTTCGTTAACAAACTCAATCGACATATGATCCTGTCTAATGGCGAGGAGTACTTAAGTTGACGATTCTACGGAACACCTCCTACCTGGGGTATATGGCCAAATAATTTAGCGTTGTTAACCGATTATTAAGCACACGTGAGTGGTGTGTAGGTGTTATATTAATATTGGATTTGTGTACTACCTAGGACATCATAATGGTTATAATGCTTGCCATGACTTACAGATTAATCCCGCTCACGTATTACTCTGGGATAAACCATCTGATGGATTTAGGCTCTGGTTGAATTATACCATATTTCAGAACCAATTCTCATAGATAATATATTGATGTTATCCCCAAATACACAATAGAACACTTCATTTTGTGAGAGTCATTAAAATTCTATATGTGAGCTCACTTTGTTCTCAGATCTTCCTCATCTTCTCCTTGTCAAAAAGTTGCAACCACTCGCGCGGAGCTGCAAGGATCCATAAGATCATGCTATTATCACCCTTTCGTACGATCAACTATCTTGAGGCAATATAAAGCAAAAGTCTGATCCTCATTATATGGAAAGTGTTTGAATGGGTCAATGTTATGAAGGTGATATGGGAAGTAGTTCATAGTAAGTGTGTAAGGATGTGTTGTCAACGTGTCATGCGGTCTCTTCCATTAGTTTGGATTGTGAGATCTTATGTTGTGCCTGCTTGTCGTCTTTAGGGCTGCATTAGCTGAGTTACGCTTACCACGACTATCCCCTCGGAGGGTTGTAACATAGGATTCAGAATAAATCAAACTCCAGAAATGGATAGGATTTCTTAGGTCGTTTCCCAACTTTGACTCTCCAATTCGGTACCATCATTGGGGCCGCTAATCTCTAAGATCTGAAAATGGAGGGTTACACTTACAG
This sequence comes from Benincasa hispida, assembly GCF_009727055.1. Classification (NCBI taxonomy): domain Eukaryota; kingdom Viridiplantae; phylum Streptophyta; class Magnoliopsida; order Cucurbitales; family Cucurbitaceae; genus Benincasa; species Benincasa hispida. The sequence continues at coordinate 80,625,211 of NC_052357.1, read as the reverse complement.
AATTACTAAGTGTTAGTAAGTTCTTGATCGAAAATGGTAGCTAAATGACTATTGGAATATGAATTATTCTGGAGATAGTATTTAGTCAAGAATGTCTTACTTTAGTGAAAAAAAGTATTTTACTGCCCTTCAATAGCACTTATTCTGACTCATTATAGTATCGTTGCAAATAAAATAATGAAATTTGGGTACATTATTACTTTGCTAAAATTTGATTTGGTTTAGAAGCAATTCACTAATTAGAATTTGTTTATAATTTTAGCATATTTAATTCTTCAAATTTACTCGCTTCTGACTCTTTTAACGGTAAATCAACATGGAAATTGAATATACTAGCAGTTGATGATTTATACTATGTTTTAATAGAGGAATGTCCTTTATCTCTTAATTCTGCTACTGACTAGAAAGCACAATAAAGTAAATATGATTTACTTATCATTGAGACATGCTTGGTTGAAAATGATAAGTTAACCTAGATAATGGATTCAGGAGCAGTTAATCATATTTATACTTTTGCTAAGCATAAGTATTGTAAAGTGCTATAAATGATCTGATCCTGATCATTCATGTAGATACATGAGAATGGGGGTATCCTATGCAAAGAATTTTTAGAAGATCAGACCACGAAATGGTTAGTCCATTATATAACATCGTTAATAAAAGAGACCAACATTTCATCAGGATGAATATCAGTGATATGACCTGAATTCTGAGTGAGTTGTGAACTCCTGCACATAAAGGCGGTCCTTTGATTTGTATGGGTAAGAGTGGCCAGATTGTCAACTCAACATGCCTACCATTTTAGGGATTCGTTTGATTAGAGAGTTGTGTACATAGCTACATAAGACGGAATTCACTCTTTCCTTGATGTCGAGGCAAGTAGATAAATTACTCTCTTAAGGGCTGATTCCGGGGCTTGAAAAATGTGGCACACTCTCTCTTGGCCCGAGAGGACTTGGTCATAGTTGGACTATGACTTATTATTTATTAGAGGAATCAGTGGTACTTAAGAAGTTAGATATAACTACAGGGGCAAAACGATAATTTTGGCCCAACTGTACTTACGAGCAATTTGGGAAAGGTCATTGTATTGTTGACTGGTTATATCCAATGGATACAAAAATATATTTGTAGTGCGAAGTGTGCAACTGTCGGTCTTTAGTGGAATGATCGACAGTTAACGGAAGTTGGGTAATTTAATTAGAGAATTTAATTAATTATTCAAGTACCATTGGAGCTTCAATCTATAGGTCCATAAGGTCCCCTCTGTAGCTCAACAGGGATTTATTTGAAAATTAATTTTGTATTAATTTGAATTGTTCAAACTAAGGGAAATTAATTATATATGATATAATTATTTATGTGATATAATTAATATAATGTATTAGATACATTCTAATATAAAGTATTTTGAGAGGAATTTGAATATGATTCAAATTCTAATTATTTGAATGAGATTCATATAATTAAATTTAATATAAATATGATTTATGTTAAATACCATAAATAGTTTAAAGGAATTAAATATTTGAATATGATTTAAATATTAATTATATGGATGAGATTCATGTAGTTGAATTTAGTATAAATATGATTTATATTAAATATCATGCATTGTTGAGAGAAAATAGTTATAGGTTATATTGTATTTGATACAATATAAAACTATAGGTTATGTGTTATATTTGATATAACATATTATATATATATAATCTAATTAAATTAATTTTAATTTAATTAAAGGGAGGGAGTTACAACTCCCTCCCCCTAATTTCTCTAAAAAACAGACGTGCAGTGTGGGGGTGGTTTTGGTGTTAAACGTCTCTCCATCTTCCTTCTCTGATTTACAAAGAAGAGTTCTCTAAGAAAAAAAAATCTCTAACCCTCTCATCCCTCTTCCAAAAAAAAAAAAAAAATGTTCAGAGCCCACCATTCCTGCCCAATTCTCATCCCAAGAGAATATAGAGGGTTCTCAAGTGGTGGTGTCTTGGTTTGGAGATTGGATTGTGATCGTGAATCGGGGGACGATGAAAAAGATTGGCTTCAAGAGTAAGTGTTACTTTTTCCCCTCTTCTTCTCCCTGTAAAAGCATGTTGTAATTTTTAAGCTTTAATGCATAATCTTCTCTACTGTGATTCTGTAATTTTATCAATTCTATAAAACTAAAAATGGGAACGATAATGATCCTCGCTTCCGCTGTGAAACCGTCGATGGTTTCCTTTCAATTGGTATCAGGCGGATTGTATCCATAGTGTCACTAGGATAAGGTACCTAGCCTTATCCATCTACTACAAACTGTTTAGGTTATTATTTAAACAAGATCCACCTGTATGTCTTTGCATACTTGTTTTAATTACATAAAATCACCTAGGATCTTAGTTTACTGGATTGAATATATGCTCATAAAATAACAATTATTTTATTCATAACAATTTTTTTATCCAGTGCTTACAAACTACGAGAACACAAGAGAGATTTAGGACACTAATCCCAACAATGTCCCACTTTTCCTAAAGCTTAGGGAATCGAACGTATAATACAAATAATTTATAAAAGTACAAAAAACTAGGGCATACACTATACCTTAGTAACATGTCTCGAAATTGTTGGGGTTGATGCCCTAAATCTCGTAGGGTTCTATATTTTGTAAACATTGTTGAACAAAATCATAATGTATTTAATAAATTATTTGATATTTTATTCATTGTCTATAAAATATGTGATATTTTAGTTGCATTAACCACAAACCAATAAACTAACATCCAATGTTATCTTCGTAACATAAACATGTATGTGGAGATACACGAGTGGATCATGTTTAATTGATAACCTAAAAGGTCTGTAGTATATGGATAAGGTTGGGTACCTTATCCTTATGACACTACGAGTATAGCCCGCTTTGTAGGTGTTACAATTGTTGTAAAGTGCTACAAATGATTTGATCCTGATCATTCATGTATTAGACATGCGATGGGGAATATTTTATACAAAGGAGTTTGTATAAGACCAAACCACGAAATGTTTAGTCTCATTATACAAACAGTTTATAATAGAGACATACATTTCACCAGGATGACCATAAGTAACATGACTTGAATCCTAATTGAGTTGTGAACTCTTACTTATGAGAGCAGTCCTTTGATTTGTATGGGTGAGAGTGGCCCGATCGCTGACTCAAAAAGCCTACCATTTTGGGGATTTGTCTGATTGGGGAGTTGGGAACACAACTACACAAGATGGAATTCACTCCTTCCCCAAGGCAGGGGTAAGTAGATAAATTGCTCCCTTAAGGGCTGATTTTAGGTATTGAACAATGTGGCGCCACACCATCTCTTGGCTTGAGAGAGGTTTAGTCATAGTAGGACTATGATCTATTGTTCATTAGAGGGATCAGTGGTACTTAAAAAGTCAGATGTAACTATAGAGGGAAAATGGTAATTTGACATAGTTGTACTAACGAGCAATTTGTGAAGGGTCATCGTACTGTTGATTGGTTATATCCAATGGACACAAAAATATATTTGTAGTGCAAAGAGTGCAGCTGTCAGTCTTTAGTGAAGTGTCTGACAGTTAATAGATGGTAAATAATGTAATTAAAGAGTTTAATTAATTATTCACGAACTATTGGAGCTTCAAACTACAGGTCCGTGAGGTTCTCTTGGTAGCTCAATAGGATTTAGTTGAGAATCAGTTTTTGGATTAATTTGAATTTTTCAAATTAATAGAGGGATTTAATTATATATGATATAATTATCATAATGTATTTAATACATTATAGCTTAATGGAAGGGAGTTACAACTCCTTTCCCCATCTTTTCTCTCCATCCACATTAGTGGGGTAGTTATGTTTTTATGGCAAGTAGAATAAAAGAAAATAGTTTTTCTTCTTCTTCCATGAATGTTGTTGTTGGGTGATTAAGAGTGGTTACAGAAGTGTTCTGTGAGTTTGTCTTGTGAGAAAGTTCTCAATCTTCTTCTTCCTCCACATTAACTTTTCCCTCTTAACTAAAATAGTCAGAGCCCACCACTCTTGGGTTCTCACCCTGAGAACACCAAGGTTTTCATTGTGGTTGTGCTTGGGTTTTGTTCGAGGTTATCTTGAAGAAGGCCTTCAAGAAGTTGGTGACTTTGTTCGAGGGAGAATCATGAAGAAAAGGTTCTACAATGGTAATGTTTCTTGAAACCTTTTCTTGAAAAGCATGCTAAAATTTAGTTTTAAATGCATATCTAATTGTTTGTTTACGGTAAATTTTGTATTCAATAATTAATGGAATTTAGTCGATCCTCTTCCGCTCAAGGTTCTCCTCATACGAGTTCGTTCAGAAGCATCGCGACGTCGTGCCCTAGCATCGCGATGCTACAAGACATGTTACTGGGGTATAGTGTATGCCTTAGTTCATTGTATTTTTGTACTTTATTTGTAATGTATATTTAGCTCCCTAAGCTTTAGGATAAATGGGACATTGTTGGGATTGGTGTCCTAAATCTCTCTTGTGTTCTCGTAGTTTGTAAATACTGTATCAGAGCGGTCATTTCAATTCTCAATTTTTTTATTCTAGAATTTAATTATAGAATTAAAGTGGGTTTGCATTCTATAAATTTCATGTTGATGAAGGTTTTATGAATGTGGTTTGCAATTTTGGATTTTTTTGGGATTAGACTTTTAAATTTATAGCTTTCTTTTTACAAATTTTATTTGCAAAAGGCTGTTGTTTTGGGCGTTAATTGCTATCGAGTCTGTATTTTTTAAGTTTTGTGTCGATCGTGCTGTTCTAGTGAAATCGGGGCTTAAATCGGACAAAATTCGAAGAAGATCGAATATGTACAGTAGGCAACTGTATAATAGTGTCGTGACGTAGTGCCCTAACGTTGCGACGCTACGATACGATGGATGGAGTTCTTCTCCGTAGTGTCGCAACACTAGGACACGACGTCGCGACACTCCGAGACGGAGAAGAAGCGTGCTTCAGTGCCGATTTGCATGCAGTTCAGTTCGATTTGGAGCTGGTTCGAGTTCGGGTCCAGTTCTCTTGGTTTGAGTGGTTTGAGGGTGGTTCGATTGCTTGAGGTTCGATTCGTGCTGTTTCAAGGCTCGGTTCACCTGTTTAGAACTGGTTGGTCCTTTTTCTAATGTAATAGTTAGTTTTTGATTAATTAATTTAATATAAATATTATATTAATTTAATTAATGCTTTAGAAGTCCAATCCTAGTCCATAATTGCTATTTAAAATATGCATATGATGTATGGTTTAATTATGTTATATATGTCATAATGTATGTCATACAGTAAAATCCCACCATAGGTTATATTCATGCATCATTTATATTATAAATGTTATAATATATATAGTTGCATGATTTAATTTTATAGTATGCTCATGCATCATATAATATAAGTGTTAGACTATATGCTTGCATGCATTAATAACATAGTCATGCATCATTTATATTATAGTAGTTATAATATATAGTTTGGATGTATGAATGCAATGTGTGTTATTTATTTCATTACCTTAATATATAAGTGTTATGTATATATAGTAATGAAATGGGAATTGCATCATCCAAAAAAAAAGTTATTATTTGACGTAATAAGCAAACTCCTCTGTCAGCGCTTTATAAAAGAAAACTTCAAGTTAATAAGAGTTAAGCCTGGGAATCGCACTTAGCCATAGTTGGATGCTTGCATGACACCCGTGGGGGCAAGCCAAAACAAAGTTAAGTATCCAAGACCACGCATCCCAACTCTACTATCTAAGCTTAAGAAAAACCCAGTCATCTTGAAACGCATAAATGATTAGATATGAGTTCAGTTGTGAAGGGCACTCACCTGTAGTTGGATGCTCGTATGACACTCGTGGGGACAAGCCAAAACGAAAGTGGGCCACTTAAATCAACACATGGGTGGTCCTGAAAAATACCTTATAAATTCTTTTTTTAAAAAAATCTTCTTTTACAAGAGTAGCATCTAACACATTACTGGTTTAGAAAGATGAGAATGTGAAACAAAAGGAGTTGCTAACAAAAGGCTTGTTGTATTCGAGATAAGATACATTATTTTTTTATAGAAAATGAACAAACCTGTAATTTTCAAATGTCAACCTTAGAATACATATAAGTTAGCATGATGAGAGGTGAAGCCTACGCATTAAGATGATGGAAATATGATAAGGAGTTATTTTAGGAATACTCGAGGACAAGCATTGTTCAAAATTTAGAGGTGTGATAATTTGTAGAAATACAAGTTATTGTCTCTCAAAAGTTGGAATAATTAGGATTCTTAATGATAAAAACCCATTTATCATAAAGGAAAACGCATGGAATTCCTCAAACACCACTAGCCTTTACAAAAGCATACTTTTTTATATAACTACTTCACTAACGCATCTTATTGTAGGATTTCAAGAAAATTTGCTAAGTGTCGTAGGCTAAGCTAACGCAAAGACATGCGTCTAAAGTTGGCCAATGTAGAGAAGATACATTGGTTCGTGTTGTTCTTATCAAACCACCACTTGCAAGTATGGGTATTTGACTGTCGTCGTCTAAAAAGAAGTTGAACTGGCAGGTGATTAATCCGGGCATGGAAATTAATGTTGTCCTATCACAAGTTGCTGAGAAAAATGCCTATAAGTAAAAAGACTTGCAACCAAGGAAGAGACCATTCAGATAGAATGCTTTAGAACTTAGATCATAGTTACTTTGTTGCTGCAAGAAGGACATAGAAGGGAAAAAATCATTGTCATCGTTGATTAAAGAGAATTGTAGAAGACTAAGCTCGAAAGAGAATTCTTCTTCATTTCTTCACCAAGTTAGTTGTACACGCATTTGAATCAAGCCAAAGAGGACAAGAGATTGAACTCTGCGGCTCGACTCTTTCCTTTTCTCACTTCATTTCCATTTTCCATCTCATGCAATTAAGTGTTATCATTGTAAAGACAGTTTCGTTATTTATTAAATCGTGCATTTGATCCATCACTTTTACCTCTGCTTACATTTTATTGTGTGATAGACGCATTTATGACTTGTTGCATGCTTAATTTTCCAAAGCTTTAATCATTTTGATCATCTGGTTGGCGTTATAACTCAGTTAAAACTATTCAAGAGAATAGGATAACTAGAAATGCATTGAGTCAGAACATAGTAGATTTAGAGATAAAAATACTTGTGTTTCATTGCTTTATGTAACCAATGCATGCACCTTAGAAATAGGAGCATATATGTCATTCGCATTGAGAAATGTTGAATAATAAGATCAGAGAAACAGAAACCTAACGCATCTATACATTTGGTTTGTAAACAAGCATCTCTGTCATCATCATTTTTACCCATACTCCTGCACATGTGTTCATTTTACTTGGATCAACACATACCTCTAGCACTTAGTACCATTAATTCATTAAGCCCTATGTTTCACTTGAACTCTTGTGTCTTCTTGTATGCATTCAGTAAGATTAGTGTAGATAAACTTATCCCGCATTTATCCAGAACCCTTCTGCAACTGCCATAACGCAAGGTCTGCGTTAGTCTAGCATAAATTCCTGTGTTCGACCCTAGACTTACCAGGAACCTGAATTAGATTTATACTTGGATCTGTCTCAGGAAAAGCTTGTAGGCATTATAGAAAGTGTAACGCGAGACACCAATGCATCATCCAATCTTCTCACCTAAAGAAGTGATTCATCATTCATCTTCATTCACCCCAATCTTGCTTTACATCTTTATTTATAATACACTTCTAATGCATATCACGAAGTACGAACAATGATGCATGACATTACGTTAGATAATTTTATAATTGTTATAATTTTATAAAGTAGGTCATACGATGCAACGTATGGTTTTAATTTGTTTCATTTATTTTATAATCGTTGTAATTAAATGAAATTAGATATTAAAATCAATAATTCAGAAATGCATGCAAACTTAGATAAAATCATTTTTTAAAAAAATAATTTTAAAATATGATTCACATAGACCTAAGATCACAAATTTCTAATGAGATTAGAAATTAGTTTAATCTTTTTAATCAGTTTAATAGGATTAAATTGGTTTTAATAAAAGTTTAAATTTGTAGCAAATGTATCTATAAGGAACCTTTTGACTAAGGCTAGTTCTGTCTAGGTTGGGGCATTTAAGTTGACAGAAACCTAACGCCCCTACCTAAGAACTGACATGCAAAGATGAATTAGATAGATTTACTACAAGCATGCAATTGTTGATTAAGGTTTGTTAAAGTATTTAACGAACATTAATCAAAATTGTTTAACCATCCAAAGTAAGTGTTACTTTTGGGCAAACTTAAACAATCACTTAGTAAAAATAATTAGATGTATTTTTCCTAAGTAAAATAAACCCTAGATTATTAAAATACTCAATGGGAGGAAAAAGATGTATATGATATGTCAATTTTCCACTCACATTTCTCTTTTAATATTCACAGTGTGAGACTCATGCTTGGCCTTGAGGCACTCTGAGAGCGTCCCCCTTCGATGGTGTTTGCATGGGTCAATATCAAGGTCAATGGAGAGAGTATTTATAGTAAGTGGGAGAGAGATGTGTGTCGACATGCGGTCTCCTTGCATGGGGTGGAACTCTAGGATCTAAAATGAAAGGTCACACTTACGAGAAATTGTTAAGCTAGTTAATGACTTCTTGACCAAATAAATGATGGTTGATTATTATAGGAATAAGAGTTATTCTAGTGTAATAATTGGTTGAGAGTGTTTAATCCAGTGAAGGGACAACTGACTACCCTTCAGTTGCTTTTGTCCTAAATCACTAAAGCATCATTGCAAAATTAGATGTTAAATGGGGTTCATTTAGTTTTTGCTAAAATTGATTGGATGTTTTTTAGAGTTATGCTAAAATCTAATGTAGATCAATTTGTTTCTTTTTCAGCAAAACTGTCAAACTGTAATTTTCATTAGTTGCCTCTAATTTGACCCTTTTTAATTATACGACGTGGAAAGATTCAGTTGAAACTTTTTTCGTGGTTAATGACCTCAACATTTTCATGACTGATGATTGTCCTCAAGTTCCAACCTGTGATGCAACACGAAATGTTCGTTATGCATACGAAATATTGGCAAAGGCTAATTCTAAGGATGTGGTTCACATTTTGGCAAGCATACTTGATGCATTAGCCAAAAGATTTGAAAGCACGGTCACTGCACATCAAATCATGCAATCAATGCAAAAATTATTTGAGCGAAAGTTCTCACAATTCAAGCAAAACGGGATTGATGACAATGAAACTAGTAATGTCAGCTCCCTAAATAAACTCCATTCCATACTAAATGTCAAGGGGCAAATAAAGAAAGCAATTGTTGCTAAATCTAGTGAAGTTAATCAATGAGGATTGTCCTTTGAGATAAAACTTGGAGTTTACGATATGGGTTATGAAGCTGATCCCACCAGTCTCTAGAAAAGGAAGAACTCAAAAGAAAATAAATCTGATTTATTTGTCTTGGAGACGTGCTTTGTAGAGAATGATAATTCGGCATGGATAGTTGATTTAGGAGCTACTAATCGCGTATGTTCTTCTCATCAAGGATTTTATTCCTGGAGACAATTGGTAACTGGAGAGATGACTCTTAAAGTCACTATTGGTGAGACCATTTTAGCAGTTGTTGTAGGCAGACTTAAGTTATTTTTGGACAAGAACGATATATGTTATTGGATGATGTATATAAAGTAGCTCAAATTAAGAGGAACTTAATTTCAGTTTCTTGTCTGATTGAACAAAAGTATTCCTTATCCTTCTCTGAAAATAAAGTGTTAATTTTTAAGAATAATGAAATTAGGCTTTGGTTCAATGAAAAATAACTCATATGTACTAAGGTCGTTAGTTACATAAGTCATGCTAAATTCTGAAATGTTCAAAACTGCAACAACTGTTAAAAGACCAAGAGTTTCTCCTAAAGAAAATGCCCATCTTTGGAATCTAAGATTAAGTCACATCAATCTCAATATGATTGAGAGATTGATAAAAAATGGACGAAATGGCCTTTAACTGGAAAAGGTTATAGAGCCAAAAATACCTTGGAGCTTATACATCCAGACCACTATGTTCTGATGAATGTAACAGCATGAGGAGGGTATGAATATTCCATCTCTTTCATAGATGATTATTCTAGATATGGGTATTTATACCTAATGAAACATAAGTCTGAAGCACTTGAAAAGTTCAAGGAGTATACGACAGAGGTTGAAAACTTGTTAGGTAAAAAGATAAAAACACTACGATCTGATCGTTGTGGAGAGTATATGGACTTAAGATTCCAAAACTATATGATAGAACATGAAATTACATCCCAACTCTCAACCCCTAGTTCACCTCAATAAAATGGTGCATTGGAAAGGAGAAACGGAACCCTGTTAGACATGGTTCGATCTATGATGAGTTATGTTCAACTTCCTGGCTTGTTTTGGGGATATGCAATAGAGACTATAGTTTATATTTTGAACAACTTTCCCTCAAAAAGTGTTTCTGATACACCTTTTGAGTTATAGAGAGGTCATAAAGGTAGTTTATGCCACTTTAGAATTTAGGGATGTCCAGTCCATGTACTAATGGTAAACCAAAAAAGTGGAACCTCGTTCAAAAGTATGCTTATTTGTAGGCTACCCCAAGGAAACGAGAGGTGGGTACTTCTTTGATCCAAGTGAAAATAAAGTGTTTGTGTCGACAAAAGCTACCTTCTTAGAAGAATACCACATGAGGGATCATAAGCCATGAAACAAAATTGTTTTAAGTGAAATTTCTAATGAATCTACTAAGACTTCAACAAAGGTTGTTAAATAGGCTGATACATCAACAAGAGTTGTCGATGTGGGTTTGTCTAGACATATACATCCATCTCAAGAGTTGAGATTGCCTCGACATAGTGGGAGGGTTATGAACCCGCTTGTACACTACATGGGTTTAACAGAAGCCCAAAACATCATAACTGATGATGGGGTCGAGAATCCATTGTCTTATAAACAAGCAATGGAAGATGTTGACAGGGATGAATAGATTAAAGCCATGAATCAAGAAATGAAGTCCATGTACTTCAATTCTATTTAGGAGCTTGTAGATCAACCTGATGGAATAAAACCTATAGGATGTAAATGGATCTACAAGAGAAAAAAAGATGTAGATGGAAAGGTATAGACTTTTAAAGCTAGACTTGTGGCAAAGGGTTATACCTAGGTTGAGAGAATGGACTATGAAGAAACTTTCTCACCTATTGTCATTTTAAAGTCTATCAGAATTTTCTTGTCTATAGCCACATATTATGACTATGAAAAATGAAAAATGGACGTCAAAACTGCCTTTTTGAATGATAATCTTGAAAAAACCATCTACATGAATCAACCAGAAGAATTCATTGAATAAGATCAGGAGCAAAAAGTTTGTAAGCTTAATCGGTCCATTCATGACTGAAACAAGCATCTCGATTTTAAAATATAAGATTTGATGTTGCGATCAAATCTTATGGCTTTGATCAGAATGTCGATCAGCCTTGTATTTACAAGAAAATCACCAACAACTCAGTAGCTTTCCTCGTATGGATGATATCTTACTCATTGGGAATGATATAGGTTTTTTGATTATTGTAAAGAAACGGCTAGCCGCCCAACTCTAAATGAAAGATTTAGGAGAGGTGTAGTTTTTTTTAGGGATCCAGATCATCAGGGATCGTATGAACAAAAGGTTGGCCTTGTCTCAAGCATCGTATAATGACAAGATGCTTGTTAGATATTTGATGCATAATTTCAAGAAGGGTTTATTACCTTTCAGGCATGGAATTGTGTTGTCGAGGGAACAGTGTCCTAAGGCTCCTCAAAAGGTTGAAGATACTTAAGGATTGTTTTGACAGATGTCCAGTGATACACAAACTCTGACTTTCAGATTGATCGGGATTCTCATAAATCCACATCAGGATTAGTGTTTACTCTGAATAGAGGAGCTATAGTTTGGCGAAACATCAAGCAAGGATGCATCGCAGACTCCACTATGGAAACCGAATACGTAGTTGCTTGTGAAATTGCTAAATATGTTGTTTGGCTTAAGGAGTTCCTTACTGATATGGAAGTTGTTCCAAATATGTCTTTGCCCATCACACTTTATTGTGATAACAGTGGCGTTGTGGAAAATTCTAAGGAACCGAGGATACATCGAAGAGGCAAACACATTGAGTGAAAATATCACTTAATTCGGGAGATTGTGCATCGAGGTGGCGTGATTGTCATGAAGATCGCCTCAGAGCACAATGTTGTTGGTCCGTTTACGAAGGCTCTCACGGCTAAAGTGTTCGAGGGTCATTTAAAAAGTCTAGGTCTACGTGATATACAACATATTGTCTAGGGCAAGTGGGAGATGTTACTGGTATATGCCCTAGTTTATTGTACTTTTATACTTTATTTGTATTGTATATTTGGCTCCCTAAGCTTTAGGGCAAGTGGGACATCGTTGGGATTGGTATCCCAAATCTCTATTTTGTTCTTGTAATTTGTAAACACTGTATAAATAAATTGTTATTAATAAAATAATTGTTATTTTATGAGCATACACTCAATTCAATAAACTACGATCCTAGGTTATTTTATGTAATTTAAACAAGTATGTAGAGACATACAAGTGGATCTTGTTTAAATAATAACCTAAACGGTCTGTAGTAGATAGATAAGACTAGGTACTTTATCTTAGTGACAATACGGATATAGCCCGCTTTGTAGATATTACAAGTATTGTAAAGTGCTACAAATGATTTGATCCTAATCATTCATGTGGAAACATGTGAATGGGGGTATCCTATACAAAGAGTTTGTATAAGACCAGACCACGAAATGGTTAGTCTCATTATATAACACTGTTAATAATAGAGACCTACATTTCATCAGGATGACCATAGGTGACATGACCTAAATCCTGAGTGAGTTGTGAACTCCTGCTTATGAAGGCAGTCCTTTGATTTGTATGGGTGAAAGTGGCCAGATTCCCAACTCAATATGCCTATCATTTTGGGGATTCATCTAATTAGGGAGCTATGTACACAACTACACAAGACGAAATTCACTCCTTCCCTAATGTCGGGATAAGTAGATAAATTGCTCTCTTAAGGGCTGATTTCGACGCTTGAATAGTGTGGTCACACCCTCTCTTGGCTCGAGAGGGACTTGGTCATAGTTGGACTATGACTTATTGTTCATTAGAGAAATCAGTAGTACTTAAGAAGTTAGATGTAACTATAGGGGCAAAACGATAATTTTGATTAAGCTGTACTTACGAGCAATTTGTGAAGGGTCATCACACTGTTGACTAGTTACATCCAATGGACACAGAAATATATCTGTGGTGCGAAGAGTGCAACTGCCGATCTTTATTGGAATGACCGACAGTTAATGGAAGTTAGGTAATTTAATTAGAGAGATTAATTAATTATCCAAGTACCATTGGAGCTTCAATCTACAAGTCCATAAGGTCTCCATTGTTGATCAATAGGGATTTATTTGAGAATTAATTTGAATTGTTCAAATGAATTGAGGGAAATTAATTAAATATGATATAATTATTTAAATTAATTATATGTGATATAATTAATATAATGTATTAGATACATTTTAATATAAAGTATTTTGAGAGGAATTTGAATATTATTAAAATACTGATTATATGAATGAAATTCGTATAATTAAATTTAATATAAATACGATTTATGTTAAATACCATAAATAGTTAAGAGGAATTAAATATTTGAATAAGAATTGAATATTAATTATATTCATATAATTGAATTTAGTATAAATATGATTTATATTAAATGTCCTACATTGTTGAAAGAAAATAAAACTATGGGTTATATTGTATTTGATACAATACAAAACTATAGGTTATGTGTTATATTTGATATAAGATATAGTGTATATATATAATAAGGTAGTTATTATATATATTATTAATAATTTATTTTAATTAAAAGTAGGGAGTTACAACTCCTTCCCCCTCATTTCTCTCAAAACAGACGTGCAGTGTGGGGGCAGTTTTGGTGTTGAACGTCTCTCCATCTTCTTTCTCTGATTTACAAAAAAGAGCTCTCTAAGAAAAAAATCTTTAATCCTCTCTGTTAGGTTTTATGTCCTAAAACTCATGGTAAGTAAACATTAGAACTTATTTTGAGAATTCAATAAAGTTGTTGTTGAATATATTATTTTTTAGAAATCCAATAAACCTAAGTCCATTGACTATTATATGAGTACTTGAACTTTATGTGGAGATATACAAGTGGATCAGGTTCGAGTAAATAGTCAAAATAATCTATAGTATATGAATAAGATTGGGTACCTTATTCTAATAACACTATTGGATGCGACCTACTCTATAGTTGTTACAAAGTGTTGTAAAGTGCTACATATGAAGTGATCCTAATTCGTGCATGTTGAGACATGAGGAGTGGAGATATCCTATGCAAATGAGTTTTGTGCAAGATCGGACCACGAAACCTGTCACTCTTACTTTATACGTTGTTTACTGTTTAAGACTAACTATTTCGAAGCAATGACCTAGGTAACTTAACCTCAATCCTGAGCTTACTATTAACTCCTGTTTGCTCGGGATTATCCTTTAATCTGCAAATGGTGAGAGTAGACCAATTGCCTCTACTCAATAAGCTTACCATTTTGGGGATAATACCAGATGAATAGCTAGGAATATAGGGTGCAAGAGGGAATTCACTTCTACCCGATTAGAGTTAGTAGAGAGGTTGTTCCCTTCAAGTGCTGATTATGGGTCTTGAACAAGAGGCCTCACCCTCTCATTGACCGGAGAGGGATTCGATTTGTTGATTGGATCCCAAATTAATTATTCATTAGGGGATCAGTGGAACTTAAGGAACAAAAGGTAATTTCGGGGGTAAAAGAGAGATTCGACTCAACCGTTATTACGAGCAACCTGTGAAGGGTTAACGGACTAATCGTGGTTATATCGAGTGGACATAATATATCAACAGTGACGGGAGTTCAACTATGGGCTTTAGTGGAATCACCCATTAGTTAACGAATGGAGGTTAGGTCGGTCTAATGAGTTTAGCCGATTAATCTCGGATCGTTAGAGCCCATGATCTGTAGGTCCGCAAGGTCCTTCTACTAGCTTGTAAATGGTTAAGCTTTAGGATAGCTTGAGAAATTAATTTGAAACGTTCAAATTAAACGAAACAAGACAATAAATATTTAAATATGATTTAAATATATGAAGATGATTATTGTGTAAAAATTAATTTAATATTTGATATTAAATTAATTAATTTTTTAAATTAATTTATAAAATTAATTTAAGAAAATAAAATTTTG
Source organism: Benincasa hispida (assembly GCF_009727055.1). Taxonomy (NCBI): domain Eukaryota; kingdom Viridiplantae; phylum Streptophyta; class Magnoliopsida; order Cucurbitales; family Cucurbitaceae; genus Benincasa; species Benincasa hispida. Next base: position 80,609,877 of record NC_052357.1, on the reverse strand, counting down.
AATTAAAATGATTTAAAATTCATTATGTGTTTTAAAAAGAAAATGGAAAAACAATTTGCATGGTTGCACAAAATGAAAAAAAAAGTTTTCTCCATTATCATCATCTTTATGCTCACACACATACCATTATCTTCTCTACTTTGATTCTCCAAGCATGAGTTTCAAGCCATACACTCCATCACTTTGCATGTTCATCTAAATATATAAAGAAGATTGGAGTTGTTGGAGAAGAAAAAGAAGAAAAGGAAATGCAGAATTTTGAGAGCAAAATTTCGATGAAGAAGTTGTCTTCTTCAACTTGCTGCTGTGAGCTTTTCTTGTTTCTTCACATCTTCAAGTTGTTCTTGAGTCCCACAACTTTGCCTAAAGCTCCAAGAGCATAGTAGGTAAGGCTTTGAAGTGGTTCACATTGATATCAAGTGAAGACAGCAGCTAAACAAACATTTTCTTGGAGAGTTCATCAAAGGTATGTTCAGAAAACCCATTTTTATGAAAGGCATACTTTAGTTTTTACTAAAATTAGTGAATTAGAATGCTTAAGGATCCTTGATACTTCCGCTACATGTTGTTTAACTCTTACACTCTCATCCATCTTCCAAGAAAAATTGTGCAGACCCACCACTCTTGCCAAATTCTCATCCCAAAAGAATACAAAGGGTTCTCAAGTGGTGGTGTCTTGGTTTGGAGATCGAATCGTATCGTGAATCGAGGGACGACGGAGAAGATTGGCTTCAAGAGTAAGTGTTACTTCTTCCCCTCTTCTTCTCCCTATAAAAGCATGTTGTAATTTTTAAACTTTAATGTATAATCTTCTCTGTTTTGATTCTGTAATTTTATCAATTCTGTGAAACTAAAAATGGGAACGATTCCCGCTTCCATTGCGAAACCTTTGATGGTTTCCCTTCAAATTCAATCATGCTCATAATACCCATAACTTTCATGTAACTAAAAAAAGTGTATCACATAGTCCAAATCATGCTTCTGGAGTCCATTAAATAACTTGATAAATCTAATATAGAGCGTTTGGCATAAAGGCAGAGGTAATAGTATCACTTAGCTCAAATTAAGTCAAGAAAAGTTATCACGACAATCGACTCCAACAATTTACTGGAATTAAAATCCAAGAAAATAAATCTCATTCAAATTTCAAACATTAGGCCCAATTCCAAGCATAATTTACCCAAACAAAAGGAGCTTGAAACCTTAACTTACCAAGAATTGTCGAACAACTTTAATCCCACTAGAAAGCACATCGAAGTCCTTTAAAACTCCAAACTAGCCCCCAAAAATTATGGATAAACTACAAATTCTAGGATTCCAACAAAGATGGTGGCATGCACAACCGCGAGAGAGAGAGAGAGAGAGAGCTTGATGGTGTCTATGTAGAAAAGGGGCGGGGGATCTAACAGCAAAAATCCTGGCGATGGAATGTTGCGATGGCGCGATCGACATCCGAACGATCTCTGGCGAGGCAAGACGCGAACGGCATTGACGACGGTTGGTCTCACAAATGAAGGATTGCAGCTAGGTGAAGTCTACGACGGTTGGTCTCTCGAGTGAAGCCGAGATGTTGGATGGATGAAAAGCTTCTTTCTTTAAAAAAAATAAAAATAAAATAAGATAAGAATGCTTAATGAGGGTTTATCCATTATTCAATCATATATATATATATACACTTTTAAAACCCTTTTCCTTTTCCTAATTAAATTCCAATTCGAAACTAAAATCTTTTCCAAAACCCTAATTCTTCTCAATTAAATCCAAATAATTCAATCATCACTAACATCAAAAGGAGATAAAGCTCAATATTTTTCCACGATAATCATTTTAAATCTCTAATTAATTAAATTCAAATTAACCATTGAGGCTTTATAATTATCTCAATTTGATTCCAAATTACTAAAATTAAAGGAAACTAAAATTCAATAATTCGAGATAATTATCCTAAATTTTCTGAAAATTCGGAATGTCACATTCTTCCTTCCTTAAGAAACTTTTGTCCTCGAAAGTTCTAATCTTGAAAAAGCTCTGCGTACTGAGTGCTCATCTCATTTTCTTGTTCCCATGTTGCTTCCTCTAATTGATGATTCTGCCATAACACTTTCACTAATGTTATTTTCCTGTTGCTCAAAATCTTCACTTCGCTTGCGAGAATTTGGACAGGCTTCTCCTTATAACTTAAGTTTTCACTCATCTATAATGGCTCCTAGTCCACTACATGAGATGGATCTACCACATACCCCCTCAACATGGAAACATGAGATGGATCAGCCACGAGGTCAATTCACTCTAAGATCTCAAATAGCCCAATGAAACGAGGACTTAGCTTCTCTTTCCTGCCAAACCTTAGGATGCCTTCCATGGATGCCACTTTCAGGAACACTTTATCACCTACCTCAAACTTAAGGTCCTTACGTCGAACACCTGCGTAACTCTTCTGTCTACTCTGGGTGTGTGCATCCAAGCTCTAATCTTCTGTATCTCTTCATTCGAAGTTTTCACTTGTTCAGACTCCAACAACTTTCATTCACCAACCCCATCTCAGTAAATAGGGGATATGCAACCCTTCTCGTACAGGGACTCAAATGGCGACATGGTAATAGTATCCTAATAACTGTTGTTATAAGAAAACTTTATCAGATGTAAGTGAGAGTCCCAACTCTCTGAAAACTCTAACGCAAAAGCGCGTAACATATCTTCCAACGTTTGATTTAAACGCTCTGTCGGCCCATCTGTCTATGGGTGAAATTTTATGCTGAAATCTAACCTGGTATCCAATGCTAACTGGAGACTCTTCTAAAAACTAGATGTGAAACTAGTGTCTTTGTCAAACACGATAGATACTGGTTGTCTGGAGCTAAGTAGGTGTCGTTGGTTCTACCTAACCCAAAACCAACAATATTTATAAAGCTCTAACAACAACCTAACTAACTCGTAGTTAGAGTGGAAGTAGGAGGTTGATCAATAAGAAGATGTTATTTAATCTTTTCTTTAACCAAGCTTAACTATAAAAGCTATAAAACGGGGGTTTTTTATTAAGACAAGAAACATGCTAAAAATCAAAAGATAAAGGATAGTTGTAACCAAGTTTAAAACAATCTTGGGGGTTGTTTGGGGCGCTGAGATGATATAGGATGTGAGGAGTTCTTATGTCTGGAGAGTTCTTATGTTTGGGGAGCTCCGATCGAGTATGAACAATCGAGTATGTCCAAGCACTAAGATGAGATATGATACATAGAAGGAAAATGATGGTGAGATACAAAACACATTCCGAAAATGGGCCCACAAAATATTAAAATTGGTGAGATAGTTTAATGGGCCTTTAAACACTGCGATGATATAGGATGTGGGGATATACCATTTCATGTTAGGCCCCCAAACAGCCCCTTGCTTCCAATCCAAGTTAGACATTCATTGCAATTCTTTAAAAAAAAAAAAAAAAAGGAAAAGAAATGAAAAGAAAAGCTACAAGAAAACGAAGAAAGTTAGTCTAAAATTTTCTAAACCTAGAAAGCTAATAAAAAAAAAAGCAAGTAAAAGTTGTTTTATTTTTTATGCCTGGCTATCTCCAAGAAGGGCAAATTTTTAACGTTGATTGCTCAACGCGACCCATCTTTTATGCTTTTCAAGGTACATAAAAATTCTCATATTTCCCTTATCCTCTCTTGGATGAATCTATATAGCCTGGAAGAGCTATAAGAGAACTCATCCTCTTATGAGAACCAGGCAACTTGAATTTGGATTTTCTAATATTTGGTAAAAAAAAATCAAAAGACTCAAATAACTCAAAAAAGTCAGAAGAAAGAAAAGACTCAACAAGACTCAGACTCATGAGGAAAATATGAGCAATAATCGAAGATGCATGAAATTTAAGGGCAAAGTATGGTTCTAGGCTTGGAAGCCTCTAACTGTTTTACTTGAAACTCCTTAAGGTGTGGTGCAGGTTCATACTTATCTCCACTTACCTATTCTAAATATGGCGTGGAATAAACATCATCTTCACTGTCGGTCCAAGGAAACTCCTCAATTAGATCGGCTTCAGTGCCATAGATGACGAAAGGCTCTGAATGATTCTCTAATGTAGGCATTGAGTGTACAAGTTTAGGTGTTTGATAGACCTCAACTGGCATGGAGCTTGAGTTTCCAGGTGAAGCTCAATTGAATACTACTCACAATCAGAAAAGCCATTAGCAATTTCACACATTACTAAATCCAACGTTTTACCTTGATAGGAATTTCAAAGAATCGATGGCTTTACTGAATTATCAATGTGAATTCCTCCACCGAATACTCAGTGTTCTTAGAAAATGTGTCTACCCAAGACTCCTCGATTCTCCTAACCGAATCGGTAATCTGGGCAACAAGGTAACAAAGATTCTGAACGTCGGCTCCGACTTCTTGTCCAGAATAAAACCCATTCTACTGGAAACTCAATGGTTCTTGAGCAAGATAAGAATGTTCCTACACAGACTCATAAGAGTAGTTAGAAAGTTCATCAACTAAATTTTCTGAGGAATTACCTATATTGGTAGAAGAAGGCGACATCAATGAAAATAGAGTTCGGTCGGGCTCGTCCCAAATTGGGTAATACTCGCATTTAGAACCATGCAAAGCTTGTATATGTTCAGTAAGCACAACTCGAACAAGAGAGGTTAGTTCATTTACTTCACTCTTAAGCTCATTATATTCTCTAACCTCATATTCTCTCCAGTAGGTTGCATACATCGCTTGAAGTGCATAATAGATGTTCATGTTCACCATATTAAGATAAGTAGACACAAAAAGAAGAAATTATTTTTGGTGTTTTAAGTTTGCTAGTTAAGTTTAGCTAAGAAAAAGATTAAATGGTTAGCCATTTCCTTGGCAACAGTGTCATTTTGTCTGGACGCCAAGTAGATGTCGTTAGTTCTACTTAACCTGAAACAAACTAAAAGAACTCTTATTTAAGAGAACCAGTGAGCGGAAGCAAGATCTTTCCAAGTCCATTTTGCAAGAATAAATGCATTCACAAAATATAAGAATAGTTATGCATTACAAAGAAATTACAGCATGCTTTCTTGTGAGCAATCGCACAATAATATCTCCCTCTCATGAGCAATCGTCTAGCCAACCTCTTGTTGTCATTACAATCACAAACAGTCTGCTCCTCGAACAACGACCCTTCGACACTACCACTCGACAACCTCGGTATTCTGGGAGTGAGAATCCATGAGGTGTGGACGCTGTGTGAATTTGGTAGAGGGAAGGAGGAAGAAAATAATCAAACTACACGATCAAGTAAGTGGGAGAAAGGTTTTGTGTATCGCATAGACTGAGAGTACTTAATCGTTTAGTAATCTCTCGTTCCAATTGACTAGAAATATCTCGCTCTCGTGAGCAATCATCTAGCCGATTGTTTAGTCTCTCGCTCAATTGTTTAGAGTCAATCGTCTAGCAAATCTCGCTCGATCGTTTAATCTCTCGCTCAATCGTTTAGTCTCTCGTGAGGGCTATATAGTCTCTCGTGAGCAAACGATTAGTAATGTTATAATAAAATCGATCGTTCATAAAATGAAAACTCTTTTCATTTTATCCTCCAGTTATTCAAAACTGAAATTAACCTTTCACTTGTACGGTTAATGGAGAAAATAACCAACTAAACAATTATATCATTATTTTTTTATTATAAATAAATATAATAACTAACTTATCATATTATATTTATAACCTATAGTTTTAATATCACATCATATGTAATATTTAAACCATAGTTCTTTTCTCCTCTATTTAATATAAATCATATTTATATCAATTCTCCAATTAACGTATCTAATACATCAAATCAATTATATCACATATAATTGAACAAATTTAATTATATCATATATAATCAACTTCCCTCTTGTTAATTTGAAAACTTCAAACTAAGGGGACTTTATGGACCTGTAGCTTGAAGCTCCAAGGGTACATGAATAATTGACTAAACTCTTTAGTCACGAGATCCACCATCCATTAACTATTGGTCAGTCCACTAAAGACCACAACTGCATTCTTCACCCTACAGATATATTTTTGTGTCCATATAACCAATCAATAGTGCAATGATCCTTCACAAATCGCTTATAAGTATAGTTGGATCAATTTACCATTTTGCCCCTGTAGTTACATCTAACTCCTTAAGTACCACTGATTCCTCTAATGAACAATAAGTTATAGTCCTACTATGACTGAGTTCTCTCTTCCAAAGAGAGGGTGTGGCCACTATGTTTAAAACCCGAAATCAGCCCTTAAGGGAGCAATTTATCTACTTATCTATGCTTCGGGGAAGAAGTGAATTCCGTCTTCTGTAGCTGAATTCCTAGCTTCCCAATCAGACGAATCCCCAAAAAGGTAGGCTTGTTAAGTTGGCAATCTGGCCACTCTCACCCATACTAATCAAAGGATTG